>NC_084966.1:15198041-15278041 GCF_949316205.1 Platichthys flesus
GGTGCTCGGGCCCTAATAATAATAATAATCATTTCAATTTCAATAGGGCCTCCCACCGATTTCGGTGCTCGGGCCCTAATAATAACTAGGGCTACGTTGTAGCACTAACGGGCCCGAGCACAGGCAATTTCAAGTCTGTTGCGGTCGGGGAAGAGAGAACGTTCGATGACCAAGCGCTCGTCTCCACATTGCCTGCGTTTGCCCTGTGCGGCAAGGAAGATCGCTCCACTTCTTCTGGCCAGCCGCTGGTGCTGAACTAGAGGTAAGTAACCTTGAAACTATCCAACATAACCTATTGCTTTATCTATCATCATATGCTTACATGCCTCAAGTTTTTTGTAATATGTAATTGTTATAAAAGTTACCGTTTATTTATCACGTCTAATGAACAGATTGAAGCAAGATAACTCGACAGTCTTGTTTTGGTTGTGACATTATTTTTTTTAATGAGTTACTATCAATACGCTACACGTGTACGTTTCATGTGATAGTAACTGTTTCACCAATATTCTGATACAGGATGGTATATCCGCCATTACTATTTTCACATCGTTTATTTAGTCTGTCATGGAGTTGTAGAGTGAATTAGACAGTAGTGATAACATTATAATGTCCACACATCAGTGTTGTAAACACTTCTCCAATTAATTATATAATTATGTTTTCACACTGAGGGAAGTGGATTTAAAGTATGTGCATTTAACCATTAGGATACAAACCCAGACCCTAGTACATCGGTTCTAGCTGAAATAAGTAGTGCTTCATAAACAACACAAAACATTCATAACAGTACGCTTCTGCTCCTCATTAATGCAGCTCCGGATGTCCCCAGCAGCAACATGGTGGAGATCTGCAGCTTCATGCTGGTCAACTGGAAGACAACTGATTAAGATTAAAAGATTAAGATTAAAATCCATTTATTCATCCCAAACACATGCACAGACATGCAAAGGCACACTCATGCAGGTAGGGAAATTTAATCGCTGCTTTTTACCCATCTGGTGCAGGACACACAGAGCAGTGAGCGACCATGTACGGCGCTCGGGGGAGCAGATGTTGGGGGAGTGAGGTGCCTTGCTCATGGGCACTAGAGAGGGTAGGGAGACTCTTGGATTTTTGGACAGATCAATCCAGGTTCGACTTTTGTTGTCTCTCCATGGAGTCGAACCAAAGACGAACCAGAGACCTTCTCTGCCCATAGTCCAAGTTTCTGCCACTCGACCACCGCCTCTCCTCATGCATCATCAAACTAGTAATCTACACATCACTCCATGCGTTGCTCCCTTAACTACAGATGGCCTGCGAATGTCATGGAGTTTTACAGTGAATTAGACAGTTTAGGTATGATTTTAATCTCCACACATCAGTGTTGTAAACAGTTCTCAAATTAATTATAGAATTATGTTTTCACACTGAGAGAAGTGGAAAGACTTGATTTGGACTGTTATCAATAGGTCTGTGGGAGATTATCACCTTGAATAGTACTGATGAGGTAGAAAGACATTTTATGTATTTGTACAATGTTGTATTTCTTTCAGCACTTTTATCAGAAGGGACTTAAAATATGTACATTTCACCATGAGGATATAAACCAAGACCACAGTACAACAGTTCTATCTGAAATCTGTTGTGCTTTATACACAACACAAAACATTCTTTAACAGTGCGTTTTTTCTCTTCATAGATGAAGAACTGCAGCACCTGATGTCCTCAGCAGCAACATGGTGGAGATCTGATTTGATACACTTTAGATAAGAACCCAGTGTTTTATATTTCTGCTTTGCCATAAGAGACAGAACATGGTCATCACAGCTGTGTCCTTCAGGCTCGTCTGTCCCTAATAAAATGATAGGAAACATGAAAGTGATCGTCATTATTGTAGAGGAAGAGTTACATATGAACAAAGTGTGTAATCTTATTTTCTGTGGATATTCAACTGTGTATTTGAATATGCTTTTGGATTAAAACGTGCACTACCATGACAATGAATGTTTTTAATGGAGCTATTTCACATTAAAAGTATTGCATTATAATTTAATACATTATGTATTATGTGCAATACTTTGATTGTTTTTAAGTAATGAAATCAGGTCTGTACCTGGAGTCAGTGTTCAGTCTGGTTGGATTCAAGTTGTGTGTCAAGTTGGACCTTCTAGAGGAACATGAAACCAATACACAGATATGTAAAGTCATACATGGGCCAGGTTAAGAAATTAACAGACTTTTAAATGGTAAAAATAAAATATTAGTTCAAAGTTAATCAGAGCATAATCATTTCAGATTAGGAAATAGGTAGTGCATATAAGCCCACAACTCTGTATGACACTGTCTGTTCTAGTAAAGTTACAAGGCTATGACTTACTCATATTTAACAAAAGAATTCAGTGAAGTCTGTCTGAGATTAACGATTTAAATACTGAAGGTGGGAGACACGGTTATTTTTCACTGTAACACGTGACAGGACATCAACACCGTGACTCTGAATAAAGAGCCTTAAAAGACGTAGTGCTCCTTTGAACAGCTGCTCTTACAATGTGTAGCAAGTGCTAAATCTCCATTAGTATAATAGTAACAAAAATCACCCTTTACATAATTGAACATATATTTTCCACGTGAACCCCTTTAACACAGTTCAATTCAGGAGCAAAATATAATTTATACAGTATTTATTAGAGCTAGTATTAGTAAACAGATCAAACAAATGCAGTACAACACATCACATATCCACAGTGTCTCTTTTGCTTATCATCACAGTCAGTCAGAAGTGTCCGTTTAACTTACGTAGCAGTTGAGAGATGCTTCGTTGGAGCTAGCAGGAGCTAGCTCATAGCCAGTGCTGCTGTTGAGAGCGGCAGAGTTCACACAGGAAAAGACACGACGGACGGGGGAAAAAAGCTTTGAGTGCGTCCCACACTCTAACCTGCTGAGCTAACAACGTCCACAGTGACTCCGCCGCCGTCCTCTCATCCAGACTCGCCAACCGTTCTCCGGTTCTTCGTGATACACAGCTCCGCAGCTTGTGACGACGTAACTTTTTTCAAAGTCTCATGAGGCGTTCACTTGCAGCTGTGTTAAATGCAGCTTCGTTTGTCATGGCGAGTTGAAGAAGTCTGCTGCAAAGCTATGAATAATCCGCATGATGAAAACTCACAGCAATGTTATGCCTACATTATCAATATATTGAGACCCATGTGACACAGTTTGACATGGTTTAGCAAAGTGAATGAGGAGAAATACATCCAAGTGTGAGACGTAACAAACCGAAAGCGGTCTCATGCTGCGTTCAGGGTAACTCTGTTAAAATGGGTTTCATTGGTCATGGTGAGCTGATGAACTTTGATGCCACGCCATTAACAATCTGCATGATGAAAAGTCACAATAATGTTATGCCTACATTATCAATATCTTGAGACCAATTTGACACAGTTTGACATGGTTTAGTAAAGTGGCTGGAGGGAAATACATCAAAGAGTAAGATGACCAAAACAAGACATTTCCTGATGCCACCAGGGGGCGCTTTCCTTTTAAGTCATGATTTCTAGGTAGATGTCTTCCGGTCGCGACTCTTGTCTTATATGTGTAGTTTGGAGTCGATTGGACAAAATATGTCTAAGTTACAGAAGCTCGCTTATATTGGCGTTTAGTCGAACTTTGAGACCTCACCACGGTCACACGGTATGATGAAAAGTTTAAATTCTGATAACTTTAGATCTTCATCTTGTTTTGTAGAGTCTCATCTAATTTTTAAGTTGATCTGATGAAAGCTGTCTGAGTAGTACATAAAAACATAACACGTACCAAAACAAGACATTTCGTGTTACCACCAGGGGGCGCTGTGATTGTAAGTCACAATTTCTGCACCCATGTCTTCTGGTGGCGACTCTTGTCGAATGTGTCTAGTTTGGACTCAATTGGACAAAATATGTCTGAAATATGGAAGCTTGTGTTTTGATGGCGTTTCATCAAACTTTAACGCCACACCACGGTCAGACGGTTTTGCTAAAACGTAATCCTTCAATAACTTTAGATCTCCAATTTGTTGTGATGACGATCGTCTAAATTTGAAGTTGATCTGATGAAAGCTGTACGACAAGTACATCAAAGAAAAAATATGGAATATGACCAAAATGGCCACTAAAGTCAAACTGGCGGGCTTCCTGTTGCGTTATTCATAATGCACTGATGGACTTTTTTGTGCATCTAGTCATGATACACAATAATCTTTGTTTTTTTTGAGGATCGGTGAATGCTAAATGAGGGGCTTTTCCGTAGGTGGCGCTCTTGAGCCATTTTGCCACGCCCTTTTCAAAATACTCCAGAATACGTAATTTTACGCCGCCTTCGAATTTACTGCAAACTCCTACAACTTTTTGAGCACATTAAAGCCCTCAAAAAGCCAATTCATTTAAGCTAAGAAAAATAATAATAATAATAATAACTAGGGCTACGTTGTAGCACTAACGGGCCCGAGCACAGGCAATTTCAAGTCTGTTGCGGTCGGGGAAGAGAGAACGTTCGATGACCAAGCGCTCGTCTCCACATTGCCTGCGTTTGCCCTGTGCGGCAAGGAAGATCGCTCCACTTCTTCTGGCCAGCCGCTGGTGCTGAACTAGAGGTAAGTAACCTTGAAACTATCCAACATAACCTATTGCTTTATCTATCATCATATGCTTACATGCCTCAAGTTTTTTGTAATATGTAATTGTTATAAAAGTTACCGTTTATTTATCACGTCTAATGAACAGATTGAAGCAAGATAACTCCACAGTCTTGTTTTGGTTGTGACATTATTTTTTTTAATGAGTTACTATCAATACGCTACACGTGTACGTTTCATGTGATAGTAACTGTTTCACCAATATTCTGATACAGGATGGTACATCCGCCATTACTATTTTCACATCGTTTATTTAGTCTGTCATGGAGTTGTAGAGTGAATTAGACAGTAGTGATAACATTATAATGTCCACACATCAGTGTTGTAAACACTTCTCCAATTAATTATATAATTATGTTTTCACACTGAGGGAAGTGGAGAGACTTGATGTGGACTGTTATCAACAGCTCTGTGGGAGATCATCACCTTGAATATTACAGATGAGGTAGAAGGACATTTTATCTATGTGTACAATGTTGTATTTCTTTGTCACGTTTTATCAAAAGCGATTTAAAGTATGTGCATTTAACCATTAGGATACAAACCCAGACCCTAGTACATCGGTTCTAGCTGAAATAAGTAGTGCTTCATAAACAACACAAAACATTCATAACAGTACGCTTCTGCTCCTCATTAATGCAGCTCCTGATGTCCCCAGCAGCAACATGGTGGAGATCTGCAGCTTCATGCTGGTCAACTGGAAGACAACTGATTAAGATTAAAAGATTAAGATTAAGATTAAAATCCATTTATTCATCCCAAACACATGCACAGACATGCAAAGGCACACTCATGCAGGTAGGGAAATTTAATCGCTGCTTTTTACCCATCTGGTGCAGGACACACAGAGCAGTGAGCGACCATGTACGGCGCTCGGGGGAGCAGATGTTGGGGGAGTGAGGTGCCTTGCTCATGGGCACTAGAGAGGGTAGGGAGACTCTTGGATTTTTGGACAGATCAATCCAGGTTCGACTTTTGTTGTCTCTCCATGGAGTCGAACCAAAGACGAACCAGAGACCTTCTCTGCCCATAGTCCAAGTTTCTGCCACTCGACCACCGCCTCTCCTCATGCATCATCAAACTAGTAATCTACACATCACTCCATGCGTTGCTCCCTTAACTACAGATGGCCTGCGAATGTCATGGAGTTTTACAGTGAATTAGACAGTTTAGGTATGATTTTAATCTCCACACATCAGTGTTGTAAACAGTTCTCAAATTAATTATAGAATTATGTTTTCACACTGAGAGAAGTGGAAAGACTTGATTTGGACTGTTATCAATAGGTCTGTGGGAGATTATCACCTTGAATAGTACTGATGAGGTAGAAAGACATTTTATGTATTTGTACAATGTTGTATTTCTTTCAGCACTTTTATCAGAAGGGACTTAAAATATGTACATTTCACCATGAGGATATAAACCAAGACCACAGTACAACAGTTCTATCTGAAATCTGTTGTGCTTTATACACAACACAAAACATTCTTTAACAGTGCGTTTTTTCTCTTCATAGATGAAGAACTGCAGCACCCGATGTCCTCAGCAGCAACATGGTGGAGATCTGATTTGATACACTTTAGATAAGAACCCAGTGTTTTATATTTCTGCTTTGCCATAAGAGACAGAACATGGTCATCACAGCTGTGTCCTTCAGGCTCGTCTGTCCCTAATAAAATGATAGGAAACATGAAAGTGATCGTCATTATTGTAGAGGAAGAGTTACATATGAACAAAGTGTGTAATCTTATTTTCTGTGGATATTCAACTGTGTATTTGAATATGCTTTTGGATTAAAACGTGCACTACCATGACAATGAATGTTTTTAATGGAGCTATTTCACATTAAAAGTATTGCATTATAATTTAATACATTATGTATTATGTGCAATACTTTGATTGTTTTTAAGTAATGAAATCAGGTCTGTACCTGGAGTCAGTGTTCAGTCTGGTTGGATTCAAGTTGTGTGTCAAGTTGGACCTTCTAGAGGAACATGAAACCAATACACAGATATGTAAAGTCATACATGGGCCAGGTTAAGTAATTAACAGACTTTTAAATGGTAAAAATAAAATATTAGTTCAAAGTTAATCAGAGCATAATCATTTCAGATTAGGAAATAGGTAGTGCATATAAGCCCACAACTCTGTATGACACTGTCTGTTGTAGTAAAGGTACAAGGCTATGACTTACTCATATTTAACAAAAGAATTCAGTGAAGTCTGTCTGAGATTAACGATTTAAATACTGAAGGTGGGAGACACGGTTATTTTTCACTGTAACACGTGACAGGACATCAACACCGTGACTCTGAATAAAGAGCCTTAAAAGACGTAGTGCTCCTTTGAACAGCTGCTCTTACAATGTGTAGCAAGTGCTAAATCTCCATTAGTATAATAGTAACAAAAATCACCCTTTACATAATTGAACATATATTTTCCATGTGAACCCCTTTAACACAGTTCAATTCAGGAGCAAAATATAATTTATACAGTATTTATTAGAGCTAGTATTAGTAAACAGATCAAACAAATGCAGTACAACACATCACACATCCACAGTGTCTCTTTTGCTTATCATCACAGTCAGTCAGAAGTGTCCGTTTAACTTACGTAGCAGTTGAGAGATGCTTCGTCGGAGCTAGCAGGAGCTAGCTCATAGCCAGTGCTGCTGTTGAGAGCGGCAGAGTTCACACAGGAAAAGACACAACGGGAGAGGGGAAAAAAGCTTTGAGTCCCACACTCTAACCTGCTGAGCGAACAACGTCCACAGTGACTCCGCCGCCGTCCTCTCATCCAGACTCGCCAACCGTTCTCCGGTTCTTCGTGATACACAGCTCCGCAGCTTGTGACGACGTAACTTTTTCAGAGTCTCATGAGGCGTTCACTTGCAGCTGTGTTAAATGCAGCTTCGTTTGTCATGGCGAGTTGAAGAAGTCTGCTGCAAAGCTATGAATAATCCGCATGATGAAAACTCACAGCAATGTTATGCCTACATTATCAATATATTGAGACCCATGTGACACAGTTTGACATGGTTTAGCAAAGTGAATGAGGAGAAATACATCCAAGTGTGAGACGTAACAAACCGAAAGCGGTCTCATGCTGCGTTCAGGGTAACTCTGTTAAAATGGGCTTCATTGGTCATGGTGAGCTGATGAACTTTGATGCCACGCCATTAACAATCTGCATGATGAAAAGTCACAATAATGTTATGCCTACGTTATCAATATCTTGAGACCAATTTGACACAGTTTGACATGGTTTAGTAAAGTGGCTGGAGGGAAATACATCAAAGAGTAAGATGACCAAAACAAGACATTTCCTGATGCCACCAGGGGGCGCTTTCCTTTTAAGTCATGATTTCTAGGTAGATGTCTTCCGGTCGCGACTCTTGTCTTATATGTGTAGTTTGGAGTCGATTGGACAAAATATGTCTAAGTTACAGAAGCTCGCTTATTTTGGCGTTTAGTCGAACTTTGAGACCTCACCACGGTCACACGGTATGATGAAAAGTTTAAATTCTGATAACTTTAGATCTTCATCTTGTTTTGTAGAGTCTCATCTAATTTTTAAGTTGATCTGATGAAAGCTGTCTGAGTAGTACATAAAAACATAACACGTACCAAAATAAGACATTTCGCGTTACCACCAGGGGGCGCTGTGATTGTAAGTCACAATTTCTGCACCCATGTCTTCTGGTGGCGACTCTTGTCGAATGTGTCTAGTTTGGACTCAATTGGACAAAATATGTCTGAAATATGGAAGCTTGTGTTTTGATGGCGTTTCATCAAACTTTAACGCCACACCACGGTCAGACGGTTTTGCTAAAACGTAATCCTTCAATAACTTTAGATCTCCAATTTGTTGTGATGACGATCGTCTAAATTTGAAGTTGATCTGATGAAAGCTGTACGACAAGTACATCAAAGAAAAAATATGGAATATGACCAAAATGGCCACTAAAGTCAAACTGGCGGGCTTCCTGTTGCGTTATTCATAATGCACTGATGGACTTTTTTGTGCATCTAGTCATGATACACAATAATCTTTGTTTTTTTTGAGGATCGGTGAATGCTAAATGAGGGGCTTTTCCGTAGGTGGCGCTCTTGAGCCATTTTGCCACGCCCTTTTCAAAATACTCCAGAATACGTAATTTTACGCCGCCTTCGAATTTACTGCAAACTCCTACAACTTTTTGAGCACATTAAAGCCCTCAAAAAGCCAATTCATTTAAGCTAAGAAAAATAATAATAATAATAATAATAATAATCATTTCAATTTCAATAGGGCCTCCCACTGATTTCGGTGCTCGGGCCCTAATAATCATTTCAATTTCAATAGGGCCTCCCACCGATTTCGGTGCTCGGGCCCTAATAATCATTTCAATTTCAATAGGGCCTCCCACCGATTTCGGTGCTCGGGCCCTAATAAAAATCCTTACAGATTCAATAGGGCCTCTCACCATTCGGTGCTCGGGCCCTAATAACTAGGGCTACGTTGTAGCACTAACGGGCCCGAGCACAGGCAATTTCAAGTCTGTTGTGGTCGGGGAAGAGAGAACGTTCGATGACCAAGCGCTCGTCTCCACATTGCCTGCGTTTGCCCTGTGCGGCAAGGAAGATCGCTCCACTTCTTCTGGCCAGCCGCTGGTGCTGAACTAGAGGTAAGTAACCTTGAAACTATCCAACATAACCTATTGCTTTATCTATCATCATATGCTTACATGCCTCAAGTTTTTTGTAATATGTAATTGTTATAAAAGTTACCGTTTATTTATCACGTCTAATGAACAGATTGAAGCAAGATAACTCGACAGTCTTGTTTTGGTTGTGACATTATTTTTTTTAATGAGTTACTATCAATACGCTACACGTGTACGTTTCATGTGATAGTAACTGTTTCACCAATATTCTGATACAGGATGGTATATCCGCCATTACTATTTTCACATCGTTTATTTAGTCTGTCATGGAGTTGTAGAGTGAATTAGACAGTAGTGATAACATTATAATGTCCACACATCAGTGTTGTAAACACTTGTCCAATTAATTATATAATTATGTTTTCACACTGAGGGAAGTGGAGAGACTTGATGTGGACTGTTATCAACAGCTCTGTGGGAGATCATCACCTTGAATATTACAGATGAGGTAGAAAGACATTTTATCTATGTGTACAATGTTGTATTTCTTTGTCACGTTTTATCAAAAGCGATTTAAAGTATGTGCATTTAACCATTAGGATACAAACCCAGACCCTAGTACATCGGTTCTAGCTGAAATAAGTAGTGCTTCATAAACAACACAAAACATTCATAACAGTACGCTTCTGCTCCTCATTAATGCAGCTCCTGATGTCCCCAGCAGCAACATGGTGGAGATCTGCAGCTTCATGCTGGTCAACTGGAAGACAACTGATTAAGATTAAAAGATTAAGATTAAAATCCATTTATTCATCCCAAACACATGCACAGACATGCAAAGGCACACTCATGCAGGTAGGGATATTTAATCGCTGCTTTTTACCCATCTGGTGCAGGACACACAGAGCAGTGAGCGACCATGTACGGCGCTCGGGGGAGCAGATGTTGGGGGAGTGAGGTGCCTTGCTCATGGGCACTAGAGAGGGTAGGGAGACTCTTGGATTTTTGGACAGATCAATCCAAGTTCGACTTTTGTTGTCTCTCCATGGAGTCGAACCAAAGACGAACCAGAGACCTTCTCTGCCCATAGTCCAAGTTTCTGCCACTCGACCACCGCCTCTCCTCATGCATCATCAAACTAGTAATCTACACATCACTCCATGCGTTGCTCCCTTAACTACAGATGGCCTGCGAATGTCATGGAGTTTTACAGTGAATTAGACAGTTTAGGTATGATTTTAATCTCCACACATCAGTGTTGTAAACAGTTCTCAAATTAATTATAGAATTATGTTTTCACACTGAGAGAAGTGGAAAGACTTGATTTGGACTGTTATCAATAGGTCTGTGGGAGATTATCACCTTGAATAGTACTGATGAGGTAGAAAGACATTTTATGTATTTGTACAATGTTGTATTTCTTTCAGCACTTTTATCAGAAGGGACTTAAAATATGTACATTTCACCATGAGGATATAAACCAAGACCACAGTACAACAGTTCTATCTGAAATCTGTTGTGCTTTATACACAACACAAAACATTCTTTAACAGTGCGTTTTTTCTCTTCATAGATGAAGAACTGCAGCACCTGATGTCCTCAGCAGCAACATGGTGGAGATCTGATTTGATACACTTTAGATAAGAACCCAGTGTTTTATATTTCTGCTTTGCCATAAGAGACAGAACATGGTCATCACAGCTGTGTCCTTCAGGCTCGTCTGTCCCTAATAAAATGATAGGAAACATGAAAGTGATCGTCATTATTGTAGAGGAAGAGTTACTTATGAACAAAGTGTGTAATCTTATTTTCTCTGGATATTCAACTGTGTATTTGAATATGCTTTTGGATTAAAACGTGCACTACCATGACCATGAATGTTTTTAATGGAGCTATTTCACATTAAAAGTATTGCATTATAATTTAATACATTATGTATTATGTGCAATACTTTGATTGTTTTTAAGTAATGAAATCAGGTCTGTACCTGGAGTCAGTGTTCAGTCTGGTTGGATTCAAGTTGTGTGTCAAGTTGGACCTTCTAGAGGAACATGAAACCAATACACTGATATGTAAAGTCATACATGGGCCAGGTTAAGTAATTAACAGACTTTTAAATGGTAAAAATAAAATATTAGTTCAAAGTTAATCAGAGCATAATCATTTCAGATTAGGAAATAGGTAGTGCATATAAGCCCACAACTCTGTATGACACTGTCTGTTCTAGTAAAGTTACAAGGCTATGACTTACTCATATTTAACAAAAGAATTCAGTGAAGTCTGTCTGAGATTAACGATTTAAATACTGAAGGTGGGAGACACGGTTATTTTTCACTGTAACACGTGACAGGACATCAACACCGTGACTCTGAATAAAGAGCCTTAAAAGACGTAGTGCTCCTTTGAACAGCTGCTCTTACAATGTGTAGCAAGTGCTAAATCTCCATTAGTATAATAGTAACAAAAATCACCCTTTACATAATTGAACATATATTTTCCATGTGAACCCCTTTAACACAGTTCAATTCAGGAGCAAAATATAATTTATACAGTATTTATTAGAGCTAGTATTAGTAAACAGATCAAACAAATGCAGTACAACACATCACACGTGCACCAGCATGCAGTCTCAATGTCGCTACGGAATTGACTCTGCAAAGTCAGTCCACAGTGTCTCTTTTGCTTATCATCACAGTCAGTCAGTCAGTCAGAAGTGTCCGTTTAACTTACGTAGCAGTTGAGAGATGCTTCGTTGGAGCTAGCAGGAGCTAGCTCATAGCCAGTGCTGCTGTTGAGAGCGGCAGAGTTCACACAGGAAAAGACACGACGGACGGGGGAAAAAAGCTTTGAGAGCGTCCCACACTCTAACCTGCTGAGCGAACAACGTCCACAGTGACTCCGCCGCCGTCCTCTCATCCAGACTCGCCAACCGTTCTCCGGTTCTTCGTGATACACAGCTCCGCAGCTTGTGACGACGTAACTTTTTTCAGTCTCATGAGGCGTTCACTTGCAGCTGTGTTAAATGCAGCTTCGTTTGTCATGGCGAGTTGAAGAAGTCTGCTGCAAAGCTATGAATAATCCGCATGATGAAAACTCACAGCAATGTTATGCCTACATTATCAATATATTGAGACCCATGTGACACAGTTTGACATGGTTTAGCAAAGTGAATGAGGAGAAATACATCCAAGTGTGAGACGTAACAAACTGAAAGCGGTCTCATGCTGCGTTCATGGTAACTCTGTTAAAATGGGTTTCATTGGTCATGGTGAGCTGATGAACTTTGATGCCACGCCATTAACAATCCGCATGATGAAAAGTCACAGTAATGTTATGCCTACATTATCAATATCTTGAGACCAATTTGACACAGTTTGACATGGTTTAGTAAAGTGGCTGGAGGGAAATACATCAAAGAGTAAGATGACCAAAACAAGACATTTCCTGATGCCACCAGGGGGCGCTTTCCTTTTAAGTCATGATTTCTAGGTAGATGTCTTTCGGTCGCGACTCTTGTCTTATATGTGTAGTTTGGAGTCGATTGGACAAAATATGTCTAAGTTACAGAAGCTCGCTTATATTGGCGTTTAGTCGAACTTTGAGACCTCACCACGGTCACACGGTATGATGAAAAGTTTAAATATTGATAACTTTAGATCTTCATCTTGTTTTGCAGAGTCTCATCTAATTTTTAAGTTGATCTGATGAAAGCTGTCTGAGTAGTACATAAAAACATAACACGTACCAAAAACAAGACATTTCCTGTTGCCACCAGGGGGCGCTGTGATTGTAAGTCACAATTTCTGCACCGATGTCTTCTGGTGGCGACTCTTGTCGTATGTGTCTAGTTTGGACTCAATTGGACAAAATATGTCTGAAATATGGAAGCTTGTGTTTTGATGGCGTTTCATCAAACTTTAACGCCACACCACGGTCAGACGGTTTTGCTAAAACGTAATCCTTCAATAACTTTAGATCTCCAATTTGTTGTGATGACGATCGTCTAAATTTGAAGTTGATCTGATGAAAGCTGTACGACAAGTACATCAAAGAAAAAATATGGAATATGACCAAAATGGCCACTAAAGTCAAACTGGCGGGCTTCCTGTTGCGTTATTCATAATGCACTGATGGACTTTTTTGTGCATCTAGTCATGATACACAATAATCTTTGTTTTTTTTGAGGATCGGTGAATGCTAAATGAGGGGCTTTTCCGTAGGTGGCGCTCTTGAGCCATTTTGCCACGCCCTTTTCAAAATACTCCAGAATACGTAATTTTACGCCGCCTTCGAATTTGCTGCAAACTCCTACAACTTTTTGAGCACATTAAAGCCCTCAAAAAGCCAATTCATTTAAGCTAAGAAAAATAATAATAACTAGGGCTACGTTGTAGCACTTGCGGGCCCGAGCACCCGCACGTTGAAGCCTGTTGCGGTCGGTGGAGAGAGCGATCGATGACCAAGCGCACATCATCGATCGAGCATGCACTTCTCCACGTTGCATTCGTTTTGCGCTCTGCGGCAGTAGGTTTGCCAGTAGGTGGTGCCATCACTATTATTACGCACAGACATATATATCTGTTCATGTAGGCGCTCTGATGTAGCGTGAGCAATTTTGTGTCAATTGGACAATGTTAACACAACTTAATTTTCACACTGATCAGTAGGTGGCGCTATGACCCTGAACTAATATTCATATATGGAGCTGTTCTATTCAGGATTGTGATCATAGGTCAGTAGTTTGGAGCCGGTTGGATAATGCAGAGTGGATTAACAAAGTACTTCCTGTTTCCTGGCGAATCAGTAGGTGGCGCTATGACACTGAGGAAATATTGACACATAGAGCTGTTCAGGCTTGGACTCTGACCATGTGACAGAAGTTTTGTAGTGATAGGACAATGCACAGTGGAGTTATGATAACATCGTGTCCTTTGGCGAAGGAAAATCCTTCGCCGCACATCAATGTTTACACGGTTTGAGGAAACGTCACAATTCTGACCATGATCTAATGACTTGACTGATCTGATTTGAGCTGTATATTGTAAATCAGCCAGGAGCAGTTCATCAAAGTATAAAACATGTCACTTCCTGTAGCCACCAGGGGGCGCTGTAATTTCAAGTCATAATTTCTGTGTAGATGTCATCAGGATGGCACCCTTGTCTTACATGTCTAGTTTGGACTCGATTGGACAATGTATGTCCGAGATACAGAACCTCGTGTTTTGATGGCGTTTAATCAAACTCAAGACGCCACGCCACGGTCACACGGTGTGACGAAAGGTCAATCTCTTAATCACTTTTTATCTCCATCTTGTTGTGATGGCACTGATCTTAATTTGAAGTTAATCTGATGAAAGCCCTGGGACAAGTGCATCAAGTAAAAATGTGGAATATGGAAAAAAAATGGCCACTTAATCCAAAATGGCGGCCTCCCTGTTTGGTCAAGCATACCTATCCAAGATATTTTTTTGTTTGTTATGAAACGACACATGTCCCGATAGATTTGCATAAATGTCGGCCATCGTAGTGCCGGGGTTGCCCTATAGGGGGCGCTGGTCAGTTTTTTTGCCACGCCCATTTCTTAAAACCATATGAATATCTTCAGGGGGGGGCTGTTGTTACACACATGTAGTTTGAGAGAGATAGAATCATGAACACTGAAGTTACAGCAATTTCGTGTTTCACGGCGAGTTGATGAACTTTAATGCCACGCCATTCATATGGCGTTTGACGAAAAGTCACGGTAATCTTATGTCTTCATTGTCAATGTCTTGGGACCCATTTGATACAGTTTGACATGGTTGAGGTCAGTGGATGAGGAGAAATTCATCCAAGTGTAAGACAAGCAAAAAACAAGACATTTCCTGTTGCCACCAGGGGGCGCTGCGGTTTTAAGTCATCATTTATGCATTGATGTCATCAGGCGGGGACTATTGTCTTACATGTCTAGTTTGGACTTGATTGGAACATGTATGTCCGAGATACAGATGCCTGTGTTTTGATGGCGTGTAACCAATTTTTAACGCCATGCCACGGTCACACGGTGTGATAAAAAAAAAATCCCTCAATCATTTTTTATCTCCATCTTGTTGTGATGACACTCATCTGAATTTGAAGTTGATCTGATGAAAGCCCTGGGACAAGTACGTAAAAGTAAAAATGTGGGATATTGCCAAAATGGCCACTAAAAGCAAAATGGCGGACTTCCTGTTGCGTTTTTCATAATGCTCCATGAGACTTTTTTTCATGACTGGTCACGATACACCTATATCCAGATTTTGATGAAAATCCGTTATGTGGAAACCTAGGGGCTGGTTCCAGGGGGCGCTGTAGAGCCATTTTGCCACGCCCAATTCCAATTACTCCAGAATACTAAAATATCCGCAGACCTTGAATTTCCTGCAAAGTTTCATAACTTTTTGAGCATGTCTAGACCCTGAAAAAGTCCCCCAAAGGGAAATAATAATAACTAGGGCTACGTTGTAGCACTTGCGGGCCCGAGCACCCGCACGTTGAAGCCTGTTGCGGTCGGTGGAGAGAGCGATCGATGACCAAGCGCACATCATCGATCGAGCATGCACTTCTCCACGTTGCATGCGTTTTGCGCTCTGCGGCAGTAGGTTTGCCAGTAGGTGGCGCCATCACTATTATTACGCACAGACATATACATCTGTTCAAGTAGGCGCTCTGATGTAGCGTGAGAAATTTTGTGTCAATTGGACAATGTTTCCGCAACTTAATTTTCACACTGATCAATAGGTGGCGCTATGATCCTGAACTAATATTCATATATGGAGCTGTTCTATTCAGGATTGTGATCATAGGTCAGTAGTTTGGAGCCGGTTGGATAATGCAGAGTGGATTAACAAAGTACTTCCTGTTTCCTGGCGAATCAGTAGGTGGCGCTATGACACTGAGGAAATATTGACACATAGAGCTGTTCAGGCTTGGACTCTGACCATGTGACAGAAGTTTGTAGTGATAGGACAATGCACAGTTGAGTTATGATAACATCGTGTCCTTTGGCGAAGGAAAATCCTTCGCCGCACATCAATGTTTACACGGTTTGAGGAAACGTCACAATTCTGACCATGATCTAATGACTTGACTGATCTGATTTGTGGCCATATATTGTAAATCAGCCAGGAGCAGTTCATCAAAGTATAAAACATGTCACTTCCTGTAGCCACCAGGAGGCGCTGTAATTTCAAGTCATAATTTCTGTGTAGATGTCATCAGGATGGCACCCTTGTCTTACATGTCTAGTTTGGACTCGATTGGACAATGTATGTCCGAGATACAGAACCTCGTGTTTTGATGGCGTTTAATCAAACTCAAGACGCCACGCCACGGTCACACGGTGTGACGAAAGGTCAATCTCTTAATCACTTTTTATCTCCATCTTGTTGTGATGGCACTGATCTTAATTTGAAGTTAATCTGATGAAAGCCCTGGGACAGGTGCATCAAGTCAAAATGTGGAATATGGAAAAAAAATGGCCACTTAATCCAAAATGGCGGCCTCCCTGTTTGGTCAAGCATACCTATCCAAGATATTTTTTTGTTTGTTATGAAACGACACATGTCCCGATAGATTTGTATAAATGTCGGCCATCGTAGTGCCGGGGTTGCCCTATAGGGGGCGCTGGTCAGTTTTTTTGCCACGCCCATTTCTTAAAACCATATGAATATCTTCAGGGGGGGGCTGTTGTTACACACATGTAGTTTGAGAGAGATAGAATCATGAACACTGAAGTTACAGCAATTTCGTGTTTCACGGCGAGTTGATGAACTTTAATGCCACGCCATTCATATGGCGTTTGACGAAAAGTCACGGTAATCTTATGTCTTCATTGTCAATGTCTTTTGACCCATTTGATACAGTTTGACATGGTTGAGGTCAGTGGATGAGGAGAAATTCATCCAAGTGTAAGACAAGCAAAAAACAAGACATTTCCTGTTGCCACCAGGGGGCGCTGCGGTTTTAAGTCATCATTTATGCATAGATGTCATCAGGCGGGGACTATTGTCTTACATGTCTAGTTTGGACTTGATTGGAACATGTATGTCCGAGATACAGATGCCCGTGTTTTGATGGCGTGTAACCAATTTTTAACGCCATGCCACGGTCACACGGTGTGATAAAAAAAAAATCCCTCAATCATTTTTTATCTCCATCTTGTTGTGATGACACTCATCTGAATTTGAAGTTGATCTGATGAAAGCCCTGGGACAAGTACGTAAAAGTAAAAATGTGGGATATTGCCAAAATGGCCACTAAAAGCAAAATGGCGGACTTCCTGTTGCGTTTTTCATAATGCTCCATGAGACTTTTTTTCATGACTGGTCACGATACACCTATATCCAGATTTTGATGAAAATCCGTTATGTGGAAACCTAGGGGCTGGTTCCAGGGGGCGCTGTAGAGCCATTTTGCCACGCCCAATTCCAATTACTCCAGAATACTAAAATATCCGCAGACCTTGAATTTCCTGCAAAGTTTCATAACTTTTTGAGCATGTCTAGACCCTGAAAAAGCCCCCCAAAGGGAAATAATAATAATAATAATAATAATAATAATAATAATAATAATAATAATAATAATAATAATAAAAATCCTTACAGATTCAATAGGGCCTCTCACCATTCGGTGCTCGGGCCCTAATAATAATAAAAATCCTTACAGATTCAATAGGGCCTCTCACCATTCGGTGCTCGGGCCCTAATAATAATAAAAATCCTTACAGATTCAATAGGGCCTCTCACCATTCGGTGCTCGGGCCCTAAAAATCCTTACAGATTCAATAGGGCCTCTCACCATTCGGTGCTCGGGCCCTAACTAGGGCTACGTTGTAGCACTAACGGGCCCGAGCACAGGCAATTTCAAGTCTGTTGCGGTCGGGGAAGAGAGAACGTTCGATGACCAAGCGCTCGTCTCCACATTGCCTGCGTTTGCCCTGTGCGGCAAGGAAGATCGCTCCACTTCTTCTGGCCAGCCGCTGGTGCTGAACTAGAGGTAAGTAACCTTGAAACTATCCAACATAACCTATTGCTTTATCTATCATCATATGCTTACATGCCTCAAGTTTTTTGTAATATGTAATTGTTATAAAAGTTACCGTTTATTTATCACGTCTAATGAACAGATTGAAGCAAGATAACTCGACAGTCTTGTTTTGGTTGTGACATTATTTTTTTTAATGAGTTACTATCAATACGCTACACGTGTACGTTTCATGTGATAGTAACTGTTTCACCAATATTCTGATACAGGATGGTATATCCGCCATTACTATTTTCACATCGTTTATTTAGTCTGTCATGGAGTTGTAGAGTGAATTAGACAGTAGTGATAACATTATAATGTCCACACATCAGTGTTGTAAACACTTCTCCAATTAATTATATAATTATGTTTTCACACTGAGGGAAGTGGAGAGACTTGATGTGGACTGTTATCAACAGCTCTGTGGGAGATCATCACCTTGAATATTACAGATGAGGTAGAAAGACATTTTATCTATGTGTACAATGTTGTATTTCTTTGTCACGTTTTATCAAAAGCGATTTAAAGTATGTGCATTTAACCATTAGGATACAAACCCAGACCCTAGTACATCGGTTCTAGCTGAAATAAGTAGTGCTTCATAAACAACACAAAACATTCATAACAGTACGCTTCTGATCCTCATTAATGCAGCTCCTGATGTCCCCAGCAGCAACATGGTGGAGATCTGCAGCTTCATGCTGGTCAACTGGAAGACAACTGATTAAGATTAAAATCCATTTATTCATCCCAAACACATGCACAGACATGCAAAGGCACACTCATGCAGGTAGGGAAATTTAATCGCTGCTTTTAACCATCTGGTGCAGGACACACAGAGCAGTGAGCGACCATGTACGGCGCTCGGGGGAGCAGATGTTGGGGGAGTGAGGTGCCTTGCTCATGGGCACTAGAGAGGGTAGGGAGACTCTTGGATTTTTGGACAGATCAATCCAGGTTCGACTTTTGTTGTCTCTCCATGGAGTCGAACCAAAGACGAACCAGAGACCTTCTCTGCCCATAGTCCAAGTTTCTGCCACTCGACCACCGCCTCTCCTCATGCATCATCAAACTAGTAATCTACACATCACTCCATGCGTTGCTCCCTTAACTACAGATGGCCTGCGAATGTCATGGAGTTTTACAGTGAATTAGACAGTTTAGGTATGATTTTAATCTCCACACATCAGTGTTGTAAACAGTTCTCAAATTAATTATAGAATTATGTTTTCACACTGAGAGAAGTGGAAAGACTTGATTTGGACTGTTATCAATAGGTCTGTGGGAGATTATCACCTTGAATAGTACTGATGAGGTAGAAAGACATTTTATGTATTTGTACAATGTTGTATTTCTTTCAGCACTTTTATCAGAAGGGACTTAAAATATGTACATTTCACCATGAGGATATAAACCAAGACCACAGTACAACAGTTCTATCTGAAATCTGTTGTGCTTTATACACAACACAAAACATTCTTTAACAGTGCGTTTTTTCTCTTCATAGATGAAGAACTGCAGCACCTGATGTCCTCAGCAGCAACATGGTGGAGATCTGATTTGAAACACTTTAGATAAGAACCCAGTGTTTTATATTTCTGCTTTGCCATAAGAGACAGAACATGGTCATCACAGCTGTGTCCTTCAGGCTCGTCTGTCCCTAATAAAATGATAGGAAACATGAAAGTGATCGTCATTATTGTAGAGGAAGAGTTACATATGAACAAAGTGTGTAATCTTATTTTCTGTGGATATTCAACTGTGTATTTGAATATGGTTTTGGATTAAAACGTGCACTACCATGACAATGAATGTTTTTAATGGAGCTATTTCACATTAAAAGTATTGCATTATAATTTAATACATTATGTATTATGTGCAATACTTTGATTGTTTTTAAGTAATGAAATCAGGTCTGTACCTGGAGTCAGTGTTCAGTCTGGTTGGATTCAAGTTGTGTGTCAAGTTGGACCTTCTAGAGGAACATCAAACCAATACACAGATATGTAAAGTCATACATGGGCCAGGTTAAGTAATTAACAGACTTTTAAATGGTAAAAATAAAATATTAGTTCAAAGTTAATCAGAGCATAATCATTTCAGATTAGGAAATAGGTAGTGCATATAAGCCCACAACTCTGTATGACACTGTCTGTTCTAGTAAAGGTACAAGGCTATGACTTACTCATATTTAACAAAAGAATTCAGTGAAGTCTGTCTGAGATTAACGATTTAAATACTGAAGGTGGGAGACACGGTTATTTTTCACTGTAACACGTGACAGGACATCAACACCGTGACTCTGAATAAAGAGCCTTAAAAGACGTAGTGCTCCTTTGAACAGCTGCTCTTACAATGTGTAGCAAGTGCTAAATCTCCATTAGTATAATAGTAACAAAAATCACCCTTTACATAATTGAACATATATTTTCCATGTGAACCCCTTTAACACAGTTCAATTCAGGAGCAAAATATAATTTATACAGTATTTATTAGAGCTAGTATTAGTAAACAGATCAAACAAATGCAGTACAACACATCACACATCCACAGTGTCTCTTTTGCTTATCATCACAGTCAGTCAGAAGTGTCCGTTTAACTTACGTAGCAGTTGAGAGATGCTTCGTTTGAGCTAGCAGGAGCTAGCTCATAGCCAGTGCTGCTGTTGAGAGCGGCAGAGTTCACACAGGAAAAGACACAACGGGAGAGGGGACAAAAACCTTTGAGTCCCACACTCTAACCTGCTGAGCGAACAACGTCCACAGTGACTCCGCCGCCGTCCTCTCATCCAGACTCGCCAACCGTTCTCCGGTTCTTCGTGATACACAGCTCCGCAGCTTGTGACGACGTAACTTCTTTCAGAGTCTCATGAGGCGTTCACTTGCAGCTGTGTTAAATGCAGCTTCGTTTGTCATGGCGAGTTGAAGAAGTCTGCTGCAAAGCTATGAATAATCCGCATGATGAAAACTCACAGCAATGTTATGCCTACATTATCAATATATTGAGACCCATGTGACACAGTTTGACATGGTTTAGCAAAGTGAATGAGGAGAAATTCATCCAAGTGTGAGACGTAACAAACCGAAAGCGGTCTCATGCTGCGTTCAGGGTAACTCTGTTAAAATGGGTTTAATTGGTCATGGTGAGCTGATGAACTTTGATGCCACGCCATTAACAATCTGCATGATGAAAAGTCACAATAATGTTATGCCTACATTATCAATATCTTGAGACCAATTTGACACAGTTTGACATGGTTTAGTAAAGTGGCTGGAGGGAAATACATCAAAGAGTAAGATGACCAAAACAAGACATTTCCTGATGCCACCAGGGGGCGCTTTCCTTTTAAGTCATGATTTCTAGGTAGATGTCTTCCGGTCGCGACTCTTGTCTTATATGTGTAGTTTGGAGTCGATTGGACAAAATATGTCTAAGTTACAGAAGCTCGCTTATATTGGCGTTTAGTCGAACTTTAAGACCTCACCACGGTCACACGGTATGATGAAAAGTTTAAATTCTGATAACTTTAGATCTTCATCTTGTTTTGTAGAGTCTCATCTAATTTTTAAGTTGATCTGATGAAAGCTGTCTGAGTAGTACATAAAAACATAACACGTACCAAAACAAGACATTTCGCGTTACCACCAGGGGGCGCTGTGATTGTAAGTCACAATTTCTGCACCCATGTCTTCTGGTGGCGACTCTTGTCGAATGTGTCTAGTTTGGACTCAATTGGACAAAATATGTCTGAAATATGGAAGCTTGTGTTTTGATGGCGTTTCATCAAACTTTAACGCCACACCACGGTCAGACGGTTTTGCTAAAACGTAATCCTTCAATAACTTTAGATCTCCAATTTGTTGTGATGACGATCGTCTAAATTTGAAGTTGATCTGATGAAAGCTGTACGACAAGTACATCAAAGAAAAAATATGGAATATGACCAAAATGGCCACTAAAGTCAAACTGGCGGGCTTCCTGTTGCGTTATTCATAATGCACTGATGGACTTTTTTGTGCATCTAGTCATGATACACAATAATCTTTGTTTTTTTAGGGGATCGGTGAATGCTAAATGAGGGGCTTTTCCGTAGGTGGCGCTCTTGAGCCATTTTGCCACGCCCTTTTCAAAATACTCCAGAATACGTAATTTTACGCCGCCTTCGAATTTACTGCAAACTCCTACAACTTTTTGAGCACATTAAAGCCCTCAAAAAGCCAATTCATTTAAGCTAAGAAAAATAATAATAATAATAATAATAATCATTTCAATTTCAATAGGGCCTCCCACCGATTTCGGTGCTCGGGCCCTAATAATAACTAGGGCTACGTTGTAGCACTAACGGGCCCGAGCACAGGCAATTTCAAGTCTGTTGCGGTCGGGGAAGAGAGAACGTTCGATGACCAAGCGCTCGTCTCCACATTGCCTGCGTTTGCCCTGTGCGGCAAGGAAGATCGCTCCACTTCTTCTGGCTTCCGCTGGTGCTGAACTAGAGGTAAGTAACCTTGAAACTATCCAACATAACCTATTGCTTTATCTATCATCATATGCTTACATGCCTCAAGTTTTTTGTAATATGTAATTGTTATAAAAGTTACCGTTTATTTATCACGTCTAATGAACAGATTGAAGCAAGATAACTCGACAGTCTTGTTTTGGTTGTGACATTATTTTTTTTAATGAGTTACTATCAATACGCTACACGTGTACGTTTCATGTGATAGTAACTGTTTCACCAATATTCTGATACAGGATGGTATATCCGCCATTACTATTTTCACATCGTTTATTTAGTCTGTCATGGAGTTGTAGAGTGAATTAGACAGTAGTGATAACATTATAATGTCCACACATCAGTGTTGTAAACACTTCTCCAATTAATTATATAATTATGTTTTCACACTGAGGGAAGTGGAGAGACTTGATGTGGACTGTTATCAACAGCTCTGTGGGAGATCATCACCTTGAATATTACAGATGAGGTAGAAAGACATTTTATCTATGTGTACAATGTTGTATTTCTTTGTCACGTTTTATCAAAAGCGATTTAAAGTATGTGCATTTAACCATTAGGATACAAACCCAGACCCTAGTACATCGGTTCTAGCTGAAATAAGTAGTGCTTCATAAACAACACAAAACATTCATAACAGTACGCTTCTGCTCCTCATTAATGCAGCTCCTGATGTCCCCAGCAGCAACATGGTGGAGATCTGCAGCTTCATGCTGGTCAACTGGAAGACAACTGATTAAGATTAAAAGATTAAGATTAAAATCCATTTATTCATCCCAAACACATGCACAGACATGCAAAGGCACACTCATGCAGGTAGGGAAATTTAATCGCTGCTTTTTACCCATCTGGTGCAGGACACACAGAGCAGTGAGCGACCATGTACGGCGCTCGGGGGAGCAGATGTTGGGGGAGTGAGGTGCCTTGCTCATGGGCACTAGAGAGGGTAGGGAGACTCTTGGATTTTTGGACAGATCAATCCAAGTTCGACTTTTGTTGTCTCTCCATGGAGTCGAACCAAAGACGAACCAGAGACCTTCTCTGCCCATAGTCCAAGTTTCTGCCACTCGACCACCGCCTCTCCTCATGCATCATCAAACTAGTAATCTACACATCACTCCATGCGTTGCTCCCTTAACTACAGATGGCCTGCGAATGTCATGGAGTTTTACAGTGAATTAGACAGTTTAGGTATGATTTTAATCTCCACACATCAGTGTTGTAAACAGTTCTCAAATTAATTATAGAATTATGTTTTCACACTGAGAGAAGTGGAAAGACTTGATTTGGACTGTTATCAATAGGTCTGTGGGAGATTATCACCTTGAATAGTACTGATGAGGTAGAAAGACATTTTATGTATTTGTACAATGTTGTATTTCTTTCAGCACTTTTATCAGAAGGGACTTAAAATATGTACATTTCACCATGAGGATATAAACCAAGACCACAGTACAACAGTTCTATCTGAAATCTGTTGTGCTTTATACACAACACAAAACATTCTTTAACAGTGCGTTTTTTCTCTTCATAGATGAAGAACTGCAGCACCTGATGTCCTCAGCAGCAACATGGTGGAGATCTGATTTGATACACTTTAGATAAGAACCCAGTGTTTTATATTTCTGCTTTGCCATAAGAGACAGAACATGGTCATCACAGCTGTGTCCTTCAGGCTCGTCTGTCCCTAATAAAATGATAGGAAACATGAAAGTGATTGTCATTATTGTAGAGGAAGAGTTACATATGAACAAAGTGTGTAATCTTATTTTCTGTGGATATTCAACTGTGTATTTGAATATGCTTTTGGATTAAAACGTGCACTACCATGACAATGAATGTTTTTAATGGAGCTATTTCACATTAAAAGTATTGCATTATAATTTAATACATTATGTATTATGTGCAATACTTTGATTGTTTTTAAGTAATGAAATCAGGTCTGTACCTGGAGTCAGTGTTCAGTCTGGTTGGATTCAAGTTGTGTGTCAAGTTGGACCTTCTAGAGGAACATGAAACCAATACACAGATATGTAAAGTCATACATGGGCCAGGTTAAGTAATTAACAGACTTTTAAATGGTAAAAATAAAATATTAGTTCAAAGTTAATCAGAGCATAATCATTTCAGATTAGGAAATAGGTAGTGCATATAAGCCCACAACTCTGTATGACACTGTCTGTTCTAGTAAAGTTACAAGGCTATGACTTACTCATATTTAACAAAAGAATTCAGTGAAGTCTGTCTGAGATTAACGATTTAAATACTGAAGGTGGGAGACACGGTTATTTTTCACTGTAACACGTGACAGGACATCAACACCGTGACTCTGAATAAAGAGCCTTAAAAGACGTAGTGCTCCTTTGAACAGCTGCTCTTACAATGTGTAGCAAGTGCTAAATCTCCAATTAGTATAATAGTAACAAAAATCACCCTTTACATAATTGAACATATATTTTCCATGTGAACCCCTTTAACACAGTTCAATTCAGGAGCAAAATATAATTTATACAGTATTTATTAGAGCTAGTATTAGTAAACAGATCAAACAAATGCAGTACAACACATCACACGTGCACCAGCATGTAGTCTCAATGTCGCTACGGAATTGACTCTGCAAAGTCAGTCCACAGTGTCTCTTTTGCTTATCATCACAGTCAGTCAGTCAGTCAGAAGTGTCCGTTTAACTTACGCAGCAGTTGAGAGATGCTTCGTTGGAGCTAGCAGGAGCTAGCTCATAGCCAGTGCTGCTGTTGAGAGCGACAGAGTTCACACAGGAAAAGACACAACGGGAGAGGGGAAAAAAGCTTTGAGAGCGTCCCACACTCTAACCTGCTGAGCGAACAACGTCCACAGTGACTCCGCCGCCGTCCTCTCATCCAGACTCGCCAACCGTTCTCCGGTTCTTCGTGATACACAGCTCCGCAGCTTGTGACGACGTAACTTTTTTCAGTCTCATGAGGCGTTCACTTGCAGCTGTGTTAAATGCAGCTTCGTTTGTCATGGCAAGTTGAAGAAGTCTGCTGCAAAGCTATGAATAATCCGCATGATGAAAACTCACAGCAATGTTATGCCTACATTATCAATATATTGAGACCCATGTGACACAGTTTGACATGGTTTAGCAAAGTGAATGAGGAGAAATACATCCAAGTGTGAGACGTAACAAACTGAAAGCGGTCTCATGCTGCGTTCATGGTAACTCTGTTAAAATGGGTTTCATTGGTCATGGTGAGCTGATGAACTTTGATGCCACGCCATTAACAATCCGCATGATGAAAAGTCACAGTAATGTTATGCCTACATTATCAATATCTTGAGACCAATTTGACACAGTTTGACATGGTTTAGTAAAGTGGCTGGAGGGAAATACATCAAAGAGTAAGATGACCAAAACAAGACATTTCCTGATGCCACCAGGGGGCGCTTTCCTTTTAAGTCATGATTTCTAGGTAGATGTCTTTCGGTCGCGACTCTTGTCTTATATGTGTAGTTTGGAGTCGATTGGACAAAATATGTCTAAGTTACAGAAGCTCGCTTATATTGGCGTTAAGTCGAACTTTGAGACCTCACCACGGTCACACGGTATGATGAAAAGTTTAAATATTGATAACTTTAGATCTTCATCTTGTTTTGCAGAGTCTCATCTAATTTTTAAGTTGATCTGATGAAAGCTGTCTGAGTAGTACATAAAAACATAACACGTACCAAAAACAAGACATTTCCTGTTGCCACCAGGGGGCGCTGTGATTGTAAGTCACAATTTCTGCACCGATGTCTTCTGGTGGCGACTCTTGTCGTATGTGTCTAGTTTGGACTCAATTGGACAAAATATGTCTGAAATATGGAAGCTTGTGTTTTGATGGCGTTTCATCAAACTTTAACGCCACACCACGGTCAGACGGTTTTGCTAAAACGTAATCCTTCAATAACTTTAGATCTCCAATTTGTTGTGATGACGATCGTCTAAATTTGAAGTTGATCTGATGAAAGCTGTACGACAAGTACATCAAAGAAAAAATATGGAATATGACCAAAATGGCCACTAAAGTTAAACTGGCGGGCTTCCTGTTGCGTTATTCATAATGCACTAATGGACTTTTTTGTGCATCTACTCATGATACACAATAGTCTTTGTTTTTTTTGAGGATCGGTGAATGCTAAATGAGGGGCTTTTCCGTAGGTGGCGCTCTTGAGCCATTTTGCCACGCCCTTTTCAAAATACTCCAGAACACGAAATTTTTCGCCGCCTTCGAATTTAATGCAAACTCCTACAACTTTTTGAGCACATTAAAGCCGTCAAAAAGCCAATTCATTTAAGCTAAGAAAAATAATAATAACTAGGGCTACGTTGTAGCACTAACGGGCCCGAGCACAGGCAATTTCAAGTCTGTTGCGGTCGGGAAAGAGAGAACGTTCGATGACCAAGCGCTCGTCTCCACATTGCCTGCGTTTGCCCTGTGCGGCAAGGAAGATCGCTCCACTTCTTCTGGCCAGCCGCTGGTGCTGAACTAGAGGTAAGTAACCTTGAAACTATCCAACATAACCTATTGCTTTATCTATCATCATATGCTTACATGCCTCAAGTTTTTTGTAATATGTAATTGTTATAAAAGTTACCGTTTATTTATCACGTCTAAAGAACAGATTGAAGCAAGATAACTCGACAGTCTTGTTTTGGTTGTGACATTATTTTTTTTAATGAGTTACTATCAATACGCTACACGTGTACGTTTCATGTGATAGTAACTGTTTCACCAATATTCTGATACAGGATGGTATATCCGCCATTACTATTTTCACATCGTTTATTTAGTCTGTCATGGAGTTGTAGAGTGAATTAGACAGTAGTGATAACATTATAATGTCCACACATCAGTGTTGTAAACACTTCTCCAATTAATTATATAATTATGTTTTCACACTGAGGGAAGTGGAGAGACTTGATGTGGACTGTTATCAACAGCTCTGTGGGAGATCATCACCTTGAATATTACAGATGAGGTAGAAAGACATTTTATCTATGTGTACAATGTTGTATTTCTTTGTCACGTTTTATCAAAAGCGATTTAAAGTATGTGCATTTAACCATTAGGATACAAACCCAGACCCTAGTACATCGGTTCTAGCTGAAATAAGTAGTGCTTCATAAACAACACAAAACATTCATAACAGTACGCTTCTGCTCCTCATTAATGCAGCTCCTGATGTCCCCAGCAGCAACATGGTGGAGATCTGCAGCTTCATGCTGGTCAACTGGAAGACAACTGATTAAGATTAAAAGATTAAGATTAAAATCCATTTATTCATCCCAAACACATGCACAGACATGCAAAGGCACACTCATGCAGGTAGGGAAATTTAATCGCTGCTTTTTACCCATCTGGTGCAGGACACACAGAGCAGTGAGCGACCATGTACGGCGCTCGGGGGAGCAGATGTTGGGGGAGTGAGGTGCCTTGCTCATGGGCACTAGAGAGGGTAGGGAGACTCTTGGATTTTTGGACAGATCAATCCAGGTTCGACTTTTGTTGTCTCTCCATGGAGTCGAACCAAAGACGAACCAGAGACCTTCTCTGCCCATAGTCCAAGTTTCTGCCACTCGACCACCGCCTCTCCTCATGCATCATCAAACTAGTAATCTACACATCACTCCATGCGTTGCTCCCTTAACTACAGATGGCCTGCGAATGTCATGGAGTTTTACAGTGAATTAGACAGTTTAGGTATGATTTTAATCTCCACACATCAGTGTTGTAAACAGTTCTCAAATTAATTATAGAATTATGTTTTCACACTGAGAGAAGTGGAAAGACTTGATTTGGACTGTTATCAATAGGTCTGTGGGAGATTATCACCTTGAATAGTACTGATGAGGTAGAAAGACATTTTATGTATTTGTACAATGTTGTATTTCTTTCAGCACTTTTATCAGAAGGGACTTAAAATATGTACATTTCACCATGAGGATATAAACCAAGACCACAGTACAACAGTTCTATCTGAAATCTGTTGTGCTTTATACACAACACAAAACATTCTTTAACAGTGCGTTTTTTCTCTTCATAGATGAAGAACTGCAGCACCTGATGTCCTCAGCAGCAACATGGTGGAGATCTGATTTGATACACTTTAGATAAGAACCCAGTGTTTTATATTTCTGCTTTGCCATAAGAGACAGAACATGGTCATCACAGCTGTGTCCTTCAGGCTCGTCTGTCCCTAATAAAATGATAGGAAACATGAAAGTGATCGTCATTATTGTAGAGGAAGAGTTACATATGAACAAAGTGTGTAATCTTATTTTCTGTGGATATTCAACTGTGTATTTGAATATGCTTTTGGATTAAAACGTGCACTACCATGACAATGAATGTTTTTAATGGAGCTATTTCACATTAAAAGTATTGCATTATAATTTAATACATTATGTATTATGTGCAATACTTTGATTGTTTTTAAGTAATGAAATCAGGTCTGTACCTGGAGTCAGTGTTCAGTCTGGTTGGATTCAAGTTGTGTGTCAAGTTGGACCTTCTAGAGGAACATGAAACCAATACACAGATATGTAAAGTCATACATGGGCCAGGTTAAGTAATTAACAGACTTTTAAATGGTAAAAATAAAATATTAGTTCAAAGTTAATCAGAGCATAATCATTTCAGATTAGGAAATAGGTAGTGCATATAAGCCCACAACTCTGTATGACACTGTCTGTTCTAGTAAAGTTACAAGGCTATGACTTACTCATATTTAACAAAAGAATTCAGTGAAGTCTGTCTGAGATTAACGATTTAAATACTGAAGGTGGGAGACACGGTTATTTTTCACTGTAACACGTGACAGGACATCAACACCGTGTCTCTGAATAAAGAGCCTTAAAAGACGTAGTGCTCCTTTGAACAGCTGCTCTTACAATGTGTAGCAAGTGCTAAATCTCCATTAGTATAATAGTAACAAAAATCACCCTTTACATAATTGAACATATATTTTCCATGTGAACCCCTTTAACACAGTTCAATTCAGGAGCAAAATATAATTTATACAGTATTTATTAGAGCTAGTATTAGTAAACAGATCAAACAAATGCAGTACAACACATCACACATCCACAGTGTCTCTTTTACTTATCATCACAGTCAGTCAGAAGTGTCCGTTTAACTTACGTAGCAGTTGAGAGATGCTTCGTTGGAGCTAGCAGGAGCTAGCTCATAGCCAGTGCTGCTGTTGAGAGCGGCAGAGTTCACACAGGAAAAGACACGACGGGAGAGGGGAAAAAAGCTTTGAGAGCGTCCCACACTCTAACCTGCTGAGCGAACAACGTCCACAGTGACTCCGCCGCCGTCCTCTCATCCAGACTCGCCAACCGTTCTCCGGTTCTTCGTGATACACAGCTCCGCAGCTTGTGACGACGTAACTTTTTTCAGAGTCTCATGAGGCGTTCACTTGCAGCTGTGTTAAATGCAGCTTCGTTTGTCATGGCGAGTTGAAGAAGTCTGCTGCAAAGCTATGAATAATCCGCATGATGAAAACTCACAGCAATGTTATGCCTACATTATCAATATATTGAGACCCATGTGACACAGTTTGACATGGTTTAGCAAAGTGAATGAGGAGAAATACATCCGAGTGTGAGACGTAACAAACCGAAAGCGGTCTCATGCTGCGTTCATGGTAACTCTGTTAAAATGGGTTTCATTGGTCATGGTGAGCTGATGAACTTTGATGCCACGCCATTAACAATCTGCATGATGAAAAGTCACAATAATGTTATGCCTACATTATCAATATCTTGAGACCAATTTGACACAGTTTGACATGGTTTAGTAAAGTGGCTGGAGGGAAATACATCAAAGAGTAAGATGACCAAAACAAGACATTTCCTGATGCCACCAGGGGGCGCTTTCCTTTTAAGTCATGATTTCTAGGTAGATGTCTTCCGGTCGCGACTCTTGTCTTATATGTGTAGTTTGGAGTCGATTGGACAAAATATGTCTAAGTTACAGAAGCTCGCTTATATTGGCGTTTAGTCGAACTTTGAGACCTCACCACGGTCACACGGTATGATGAAAAGTTTAAATATTGATAACTTTAGATCTTCATCTTGTTTTGTAGAGTCTCATCTAATTTTTAAGTTGATCTGATGAAAGCTGTCTGAGTAGTACATAAAAACATAACACGTACCAAAAACAAGACATTTCCTGTTGCCACCAGGGGGCGCTGTGATTGTAAGTCACAATTTCTGCACCGATGTCTTCTGGTGGCGAATCTTGTCGTATGTGTCTAGTTTGGACTCAATTGGACAAAATATGTCTGAAATATGGAAGCTTGTGTTTTGATGGCGTTTCATCAAACTTTAACGCCACACCACGGTCAGACGGTTTTGCTAAAACGTAATCCTTCAATAACTTTAGATCTCCAATTTGTTGTGATGACAATCGTCTAAATTTGAAGTTGATCTGATGAAAGCTGTACGACAAGTACATCAAAGAAAAAATATGGAATATGACCAAAATGGCCACTAAAGTCAAACTGGCGGGCTTCCTGTTGCGTTATTCATAATGCACTGATGGACTTTTTTGTGCATCTAGTCATGATACACAATAATCTTTGTTTTTTTTGAGGATCGGTGAATGCTAAATGAGGGGCTTTTCCGTAGGTGGCGCTCTTGAGCCATTTTGCCACGCCCTTTTCAAAATACTCCAGAATACGTAAATTTTTGCCGCCTTCGAATTTACTGCAAACTCCTACAACTTTTTGAGCACATTAAAGCCCTCAAAAAGCCAATTCATTTAAGCTAAGAAAAATAATAATAATAATAATAATAATCATTTCAATTTCAATAGGGCCTCCCACCGATTTCGGTGCTCGGGCCCTAATAATAATAATAATAATCATTTCAATTTCAATAGGGCCTCCCACCGATTTCGGTGCTCGGGCCCTAATAAAAGAAAATGAAAGAAAATAACTCTGGTTGCCCCCTTTAGCAAATAAATCATCTGGAAAGACCCGGAGGGGTCTGTTGACGTCTTCAGAGCAGGGGAAATGGCTGATAAACTAGAAGTTAAGGTTACCCCCTTTAGCAACTAAAACAGCTGGGAGGCCCCGAAGGGGCCTCGTGATGTCTTCAGAGCAGGGAAAAAAATGGCTGATAAACTAGAAGTTAAGGTTACCCCCTTTAGCAACTAAAACAGCTGGGAGGCCCCTAAGGGGCCTCGTGATGTCTTCAGAGCAGGGTAAAAAAAATGGCAGCGATTATTGATGTCTCAGTGTTTTTATTCTACCTGAGAGGTTCTGCCTCCTTGAGGTGCTGGTCATGGGATGATGCTGGCTTTTAGCCAATTGAGTGTCAGAGGTCAAAGGAGAGTGGGAGGGGCCAGGAGCAGAGCAGGGGTTTCTGGGGAGACCCCAGGGATTAAGTTAACACCAGAAGATACAATCTCCGTGCTGGATCTTAGAGGGAGACTTTAGCTGGCTTCATCTTGGCTCAGAGGCCACGCTTTTACGACCCATTGTGTGTGGATCCTACCACATGGTTAGTTCTGTAGGGACTCTTGCCCAACAAATAAAATAAAATAAAATAAAATAAAATAAAATAAAATAAAATAAAATAAAATAAAATAAAATAAAATAAAATATAAAATATTGAGGTAGAAACAATAAAAACAGAAACAGATGGAAAGCCCAATACTTATACACAGATGAGACAGGGAATGTTGATGGGTGGAGCTACAACAAAATACTGGGTGCAATCAAAGGTGGCCTGCTATTCATATCAAATAAAAGTGATAATTCTTTAGAGAACCCTCAAACAAAGGGTGCCTGGTATTCACTTAAAACAAACACCTTTTTTTTGAGAATCTTCTGAATACAAACAAACAATTGTCAAAGATCATGGTCTCTCAGGTAGAAAGACCTTCTCTTGCATATGTCCATTCTTTCCAGGCTCTTTTTCTGTAAAGTTTCATCAAACACTGTGAGCCACACAGACCCCACCCTGAGTGCTCACCAAGGGTCATTCACCTACAGTCATTGCCACAACAGAAGTGTGAAGTGAGTTACACATCCTTTGTTATTGTTAATGACCCAGCCTTTCACAAAAAGCACAACACGCCCGCCGGTCCAACAACATTCCTCCAGCCAAGAAATATGAATGGAACTGAGGAATTATATCTATCAAGCTACCCCAAAGAGAAACACTTATTTATAATCTTTTAAAAATGAATTCCTCTGTTTGATGAAACTTTACAGAAAAACAATTTTGAGCCTGGAAAGAATGGACATATGCAAGAGAAGGTTTGATATGAATAGCAGGCCACCTTTGTTTGAGGGTTCAAGGGTGGATCGCATACACTAACCAACCAGCACCCAGTATTTTGTTGTAGCTCCACCCATCAACATTTCCTGTCTCATCTGTGTATAAGTATTGGGCTTTCCAGCTGTAATTCACTCTGGAGAACCTTTCCTCAACTGCTGGACTGGAGAATCATCCCTCAACTGCTGGATACAAACAAAACCAATTGTTATTGCTTCATCTTCACTGACCTATCTCAGTTTGACAAATGGCTCCAGGGTAAGAAATATTTAAAGTTTTCCTTAATAGCATGTATTCCAGTGGTGGGAGGTAGATTACTTAAGTAGATTTTTCACATATTTGTACTTTACTTGAGTATTTATTTTCCTGACGACTTTTAACTTGTACTCGTACATTTTAACACAAATTTCTGTACTCTTATCTATTCTCAAAACTGGACATGTCCAGTGATTTTTTTTTTCCTAGCACTGTGCAGGTTGTTAACCAAAGAGGAAAACTATCCTATTTGTTGTGCCTAGAACTTCTTTCCTTTTGCTGACTTATCACAAGGGGTATTGTGTATCACTCCTGCTACTGATTAGAAAACGAAAAGGTCCATGTTTAGTGATATTTACAGAATTGTTTAGTGGTTATACTGTGGTCTATTAGTGGTCTTAGGCAGACACAAGAGACACTTGTTTATTACTATGTTCGTTCTTTGTTGTCCCTAGAAGTTCGAATGCACTAGTCCATTACTATTTGAACCTCAGCATCTGGGGTTCAAAATTTGTAAAATTATAGAGTATATGTATATTTTTGTTATAATTTTTCAGTCAGTTGAAATAAATCCTGAGGAGAACGATTTTGGGTTGTTTTGTGTCTGTATAGACTATAAAAAGCACTTTGCATTTTAAATTTTGGTACTTGTACTTTTACTTTTGATACTTAAGTACATTTCAACAGCAGATACTTTTAATACTTAAGTAAATTTAATATGAGCTACTTTAAGACTTTTACTTTTACCGGAGTCACTTTCAGGTACGATATCTGTACTTTCACTCAAGTATGGCATTCAAGTACTTTATACACCACTGATGTATTACCATGTGTAACCATTGTACAACTTTTGTTGTAATGACATATGGATTAATGTATTTATTTTCTTTTTCCAGGAAATCAAGCAGACACTGGCTCCTCTGTCCAGTTTGTATGAAGACCCAAGAATCCCTAAGCTGTCACCTGCGCAGATCATGCATGAAGGAATCAGAAGAATCAGACAGAGGAGAGGTGGTTGAAAAGGCCAAGAGTGATGTGTTGGACCTCCTGAAGACTAGACGGGCTTTTAGCTATAAAGTTCTTAGCCGCATTGTCTCATCTTCAAATCCACTTGAAAGACTGATTGTGGAGCTGAAAAGTCATCACATGTTTGTGACCGGAGAGCCTACACCTTTGCCCCAAGGGAATCCAAGGTTTGTCGCAGAAACTGGTGAGCCATCCGGAGAGGCAGGGTCATCTGACGTGGAATCTGCCAGCAGCAGTGAACTGTTTCAATGTAACCGGGAAACAGCTTACAAGGCCAGAACCTCATTGAAGAAAGCGAACGAAATGGGGATTCTGGAAAAGCATTCTATAGATCATCCACTGCTTCAGGGCTTTGCCGAACACCTACGGGTCAATATGGAAAATACGAAGTACAAACAGGAGGTTGAGACTGTTTCTCTGTACCTTTATTATGCCGACCCCGTCGAACCATCCTTGAAGTTTGTCAGGGACAGAGAGAAGCTCTTAAGCTACACAAGAAAACAGTCGGAGGCAAACTACACGGCACAGACTTCAGTCAAGTACCTAAAGTGCTTGAAAAGGTTGGTACTTTTGTTTTATTATGATGTCAACAGTTTACACTATACACATAAATACTTGTTAATGCATGTACATAACTCAACTTAAATCCATCTCCTTCTTCCTTACAGATTCTTGGATTACAACACTGCATTGACCAATCTGAGAAAGGATGACAAGGCGCTCTACAATGACTGCGTTGATTTCGTGGATTACATTGGCTCTGTACAGAGTATGCTCTCTAAGCAAGTGAGCAAAGAGATTGTATCCAAGAGGCATTCCATGTTAATGGATAAAGATGTTCTTAGTCCTCGTGACTGCTGGGCCATTTTTGAGAAAGCTGAGGAAGGATTTTTGAACATCATGAATCAACTTGGTGACAGCTCTACCACCCCCCCGGAGGCTTCTCAGTGCATATTTGTGCTGTACTATCTGGAGGCAATCGTCATACTGAAGCACTGCCAAAGGCCATGTGTGGTGGAGAACATGAAGGTGAGTGTTACTGTCCTCTATTGATAGATTTCCCTTGACAGTTTAGCCATTACATTTACTAATCAATGGCATATCCTCATTTTCTACAGGTCGCAGAATGGCTTGGGCGGAAACAAGAAGCGGAACATACAATCATATATGCAGCACATTTTGCGGTTGGAATTGCCCTGTCGAAGCAGGAGGAGGAGTGGTTTGAAAAGTACTACACAAGAGTGCGACCACAACACCTTGCTGCAAAAGGGAAACGCAAGCGGGATGAACGGAATGACAAGGATGGTGATGAATTTTTCTTTGTTTCCTCAACGGGGAAGAAAATCAACAACCCAACCGCTGACCTGGACCGCCTGCATGAAAAGCACAACCTCCCCCATGTGAACAGCCAGACTGTGCGAAGAACATTTGAGACGGAAGCTAACCGCTTGGATGAGCCAAAGAAGGCATTGGTGGCTGGCTACCTGGCCCATTCTGTCAACACAACTGCAAAATACTATCGATTAAAAAATCCGGGGGCAGTTGTGGAGGGCGCTGATCTATTGGCCAAGATGGTTGAGGCGTCAAGGTGAGCACTTTTTATATTTGTCAAGACAATGCCAACATAGTCAAGCACACTATTATCTATATTGAACGCACTTGTTTTTCTTCTAATCTCACTATTTTTCATTTTTATGTAGTGCCAGGCCTTCCAGAGAAGGCAACAGTCATGAGCTGTTTGGAGAAGGGCCTATTCATCTGTCTGATGATTCTTCCAACCATGGTGACCATTGTGCTGACCTTTGAAAGCCACAAGTGAAAGAGCGCAGGAATGTCTCTCAAGACTGGTAGCAGAAGCTTTACACACACTGGCGGAAGATTCAATTTGAAAAGCGTGTAAACCATACCCGTGGTGAGTACTTATTATTTAATTTTTTGTATGTATTATTATTTATTTATATTTAACTTTACTTTCAAGTAAGACTGATTGCACAAATCAAAGATTTCTATTATTGTATTCATGACTAACAAAACTTGTTATTTATTTTGACAGAACAATTCAGTCGGCGTATGCCAGCAAAAGACCGAGTCGACGCATGGGTACGAAAGCAGGGATGGAAGGGGATGACTGCCAACATAGGCAGTGTAGTTATCGACAACTGGGCACCTTCTGGATCTGTTGACCGTATCATGGACAGCAAACAGATCCAGACAATGGTGAAAACACAGCAGTGGAAAGGACTTTACATTCAGGATTTCAACGAAAGGGGCAGAGGGATCGTTACGACACGCACATTTAAGGCTGGTGAGGTTGTCTGCAACTACCATGGAACTGTTGTTAGCAGAAAGAAGGGCGAGGAAATTCACAAAATCACCAATGAAAAGGAGACTGGCTATATCTTCTTTTTCTGGAACAGCAAAGGACTGGCAATGTGCATTGATGCCCACTCAGAGACTTGTCATTGCCACCCTGGGATGCAGACGGTTGGCAGGCTGATCAATCACTCCAAAAGAAAATCCAACATAAGGCCCATGCATTTTGCTGTTGACATGGATGGAGAAGAAAAGGATATCATCCTTTTCCTCGCAAACAGGACTTTACTGGTGGATGAGGAAGTTATGTTTGACTATGGAGTCAACAAGAACTCTTAACAGAGAGGGTGCAAGTTGTGAATTGCTCGACAACTAGCAAATATTGTCTCTGTACTTTTAAAACACAATTCCAGTAAAGTGTTTTGATGCTAATACAAATAATTTGGCGTACTCTTCATCTTCTCATAATATTTCAACTCATTTTAAGCATTCAGTATGGGGGGCCTGGCTGGCAGGGGGGCATTGTTGCAGACACCTGAGTGTTCATGTCACTGTCCTGCTTTTTTATTTAATTTTCAAGAATAAAAACTGTGTTCCAACTGTATATACGTCTTTACGTCTTTATTTTAAGAAAAAAAACGTTTTCCATTATTGTACAATACAAAACAGTGTAAATAATGTCGACATTTATAATTAATTTTGTACATTTGCATACACACTGTTCGCCATGTCCTGAAGAGGGATTTTCTTTTAAATCAAAAAATAACATTAATTTCGGTAAGATAACTTTCTGGGAGGATGTGAGTGACCCAGACTCGTGACCTCAGATGCTTTTTTCTATTTGTTCTATTAGAGTTCACTGAAGACGACCCTGAGAAGTGGTTGAAAGCTCAGCAAACAAGTTGAGCTCTTGGTTGAACTGATCCAGAGTCACGCTCCTCTGAAATAATTATGAGATATCTTAGCAAAACTTGATATTTACATGCTTATATTTACGTTTGATACTCTAATTCTGTCTTAAATTAACTTTTACATAAAGAAAACCTTGCACATTGTACAGTTTAATTCAGATCAAACAAATAACCTCAGACAGGGTGCTTTGATGACTCAGGCCAAATCATAGCCAGACCAGATCATAGGAAACTAACATACATCTAAGGAGAAACTTTTCAAGGGGATGGCTGGAGGAAAGTGCAGAGTTGGGAGTCAGCTTGCTAACAAGGGAGCAAGGGGTGGAAATAACCGAACGAAAGACAAAAACAAAACAGAACGAAAACAGCACGGACTGCGGAGAACGGGTGTGAGTGAAGAAGAGAGAGAGAACGGAGCCTGAAGTTTAAAAAAAAAGATCACAGATCACAGATAAGTAGACTCGAAGATCAGCTGATCAGACATCCCTGAACCCTCTCTTCTTCCTCATCCTTCCATTCGCATGCACGCAGAACCCCTTGCCACTGTCACGGTAGTATTTATTTATTTAGAGCATCGGACCGATTCCCTCACATCTGTGGATCCTCACCTCCTCTGGGATATTATTTGGAAAGTTTCTTCATTTCCTGTAAGTGATCTCCAGTGCGCTCTGTGAGCCTGATGGCACAGTCACGTTCACTGCAGTGATTTGATGATACACGCAGTGTTTGAAGATATTTTTAAAACCTATGAATGACTCGGCTCCGTAACTCCACGGTTAAATGGAATCTAAACGTAATTTGCTGCAAGTTATGTTAAAATTAAAAGGTTCGAGTGGAACAGACATGTCGCTCGAGCAAAACTAAGCTGTTGGTTTTATTGTAAATAATGAAGTGGATCAATAATCTGACTTCAGTTCACCACCTCACGTCTGTGTCTCCACTTTCCCCTCTCCAAAACGTTCATACGCATGGGTCAGAGTTTGCGTGGAAATACGAAACGTTTGCGTGAGAAGTGGCGTACGCACGATTAAGCCCCCGCAACGGTTCTAAATGAGACCTCCTGTTCTCTCCCCTCGTTGCTCCTCTCCACCTATTTTCCCTCTGTGCCTCGTTTGACCAGCGGTGGAAGTGTTTGGTCCGTGTGCCCTCTCACTGGCATTTTCCTGTCTGTTCTCTTGTTGTCCGTCCTTCACTTCACTTCTTTCATCTCCTCCTCTTGCTCTGTCCGTGATTGTTTTTACGTCTGTCTGCTCCTTCTCGTTTGTTGCCATGCTGTCCGTCTTTCGAGGTTAAACAAAAAAATCGAAATTTTCCCCAAACAGCAAGATCTGTCCGAGGATTGTTTAAAATAATAAACTCTTCTTTTCGAACAAACGAAAAACACAATACATTGACGTAGAAACTTATTTTACTTGTGGAATAGACACTTAAGTTTGGCTTCTTTCACTGCTCTTGCCATCTCACTGTGACGACCTCAATGGGCGTGTTCAGCGTGGTAAGTCTGTAAGCGAATGATTCCACCCACAATACCTATTTATACTTGTATAACACCTGTGGTGACCAGTATTTAAGAGGGCTGCACACTGGGCTCTCCCCTTCACCAGATCTACCACCACATCCCAGCTTTTTCTTCTACTCGATCTACTTCTACCTATTCTTCTTATGTGTAAATCCAACCGGACGTTAGTGTTGTCATTGTCTTGTCTAGTGTGTTTGTGTCCCCCTCCGGCAGTGACGCACTGTGCGGGGGTGTCTGAGCCTGTTTGGAAGTGTACCTCGCGACAATGGCGGAGGCAAGCACGGAGCGGGTGAGTGGAAGCGTGGTTACCCACGGAGGTGATAGCGGGAGAGGCACGGAGTTAAAGGCAGAGCAAGAGCTGCACAAACAATGAGAGGAATGAGAGGGAGCTAACCGTAATGGTAGAGATGGAAGGCGAGGATGAAGCAATGGCGATGGAGCTGATGAGGTGTGTCGTAGAATTGTCTCTATAGTCAAGCACAAGTCATTGCAATTGTTCTTTCTGGTAGTTTAATTCAGCATCTGCAGATGGGCATCATTGTACAAGACCATGGCAAAGATTTCATACAATGAGCAATGACATACAGAACACACATCCCTCTTATACAGTTACAAGCTCCTCCTGGAGAGGAACACATGTTATCAATTAACCTCTTTGATCTTTAGAAATAGGTAATCAGTATCCTGTCTTCTACTTGGTCTCACGCCCCTCGAGTCTAACATCTGTTTTCAAGGATCGCTTATCAGTGTTTTACAACCCACTTACATCCCCCTCCCTGTGAAGTGTTTGTTAAGTGACCCTGTAAGTTAGGAAGTAATATAACCATCAATTGCTTAAGCAAAACACCCTGATTCCTAAGGGACTGCATTTGCTCATCTTTCTATACATCAAAGTAGTTCCTTCCATCAATCAATGCCCAAATGTTAAAATTCCCGTCACAATTTAGTGCCTCATGGAACATCTGTTTTCAAGGATCGCTTATCAGTGTTTTACAACCCACTTACATCCCCCTCCCTGTGAAGTGTTTGTTAAGTGACCCTGTAAGTTAGGAAGTAATATAACCATCAATTGCTTAAGCAAAACACCCTGATTCCTAAGGGACTGCATTTGCTCATCTTTCTATACATCAAAGTAGTTCCTTCCATCAATCAATGCCCAAATGTTAAAATTCCCGTCACAATTTAGTGCCTCATGGAACCTGACCTTTTCATTTTCCCCTGGAAGCTTGTGCAAATGTATCACTGGCTGTTTCAATGAAAGGTCAGCACAATGGTCACCATGGTTGGAAGACTCATCAGACAGATGAATAGGCCCTTCTCCAAACGGCTCATGACTGTTGCCTTCTCTGGAAGGCCTGGCACTACATAAAAATGAAAAATAGTGAGATTAGAAGAAAAACAAGTGCGTTCAATATAGATAATAGTGTGCTTGACTATGTTGGCATTGTCTTGACAAATATAAAATGTGCTCACCTTGACCATCTTGGCCAATAGATCAGCGCCCTCCACAACTGCCCCCGGATTTTTCAATCGATAGTATTTTGCAGTTGTGTTGACAGAATGAGCCAGGTAGCTAGCCACCAATGCCTTCTTTGGCTCATCCAAGCGGTTAGCTTCCGTCTCAAATGTTCTTCGCACAGTCTGGCTGTTCACATGGGGGAGGTTGTGCTTTTCATGCAGGCGGTCCAGGTCAGCGGTTGGGTTGTTGATTTTCTTCCCCGTTGAGGAGACAAAGAAAAATTCATCACCATCCTTGTCATTCCGTTCATCGCGCTTGCGTTTCCCTTTTGCAGCAAGGTGTTGTGGTCGCACTCTTGTGTAGTACTTTTCAAACCACTCCTCCTCCTGCTTCGACAGGGCAATTCCAACCGCAAAATGTGCTGCATATATGATTGTATGTTCCGCTTCTTGTTTCCGCCCAAGCCATTCGGCGACCTGTAGAAAATGAGGATATGCCATTGATTAGTAAATGTAATGGCTAAACTGTCAAGGGAAATCTATCAATAGAGGACAGTAACACTCACCTTCATGTTCTCCACCACACATGGCCTTTGGCAGTGCTTCAGTATGACAATTGCCTCCAGATAGTACAGCACAAATATGCACTGAGAAGCCGCCAGGGGGGGAGTAGAGCTGTCACCAAGTTGATTCATGATGTTCAAAAATCCTTCCTCAGCTTTCTCAAAAATGGCCCAGCAGTCACGAGGACTAAGAACATCTTTATCCATTAACATGGCATGCCTCTTGGATACAATCTCTTTGCTCACTTGCTTAGAGAGCATACTCTGCACAGAGCCAATGTAATCCACGAAATCAACGCAGTCATTGTAGAGCGCCTTGTCATCCTTTCTCAGATTGGTCAATGCAGTGTTGTAATCCAAGAATCTGTAAGGAGGAAGGAGATGGATTTAAGTTAAGTTATGTACATGCAATAACAAGTATTTATGTGTATAGTGTAAACTGTTGACATCATAATAAAACAAAAGTACCAACCTTTTCAAGCACTTTAGGTACTTGACTGAAGTCTGTGCCGTGTAGTTTGCCACCGACTGTTTTCTTGTGTAGCTTAAGAGCTTCTCTCTGTCCCTGACAAACTTCAAGGATGGTTCGACGGGGTCGGCATAATAAAGGTACCGAGAAACAGTCTCAACCTGCTGTTTGTACTTCGTATTTTCCATATTGACCCGTAGGTGTTCAGCAAAGCCCTGAAGCAGTGGATGATCTATAGAATGCTTTTCCAGAATCCCCATTTCGTTCGCTTTCTTCAATGAGGTTCTGGCCTTGTAAGCTGTTTCCCGGTTACATTGAAACAGTTCACCGCTGCTGGCAGATTCCACGTCAGATGACCCTGCCTCTCCGGATGGCTCACCAGTTTCTGCGACAAACCTTGGATTCCCTTGGGGCAAAGGTGTAGGCTCTCCGGTCACAAACATGTGATGACTTTTCAGCTCCACAATCAGTCTTTCAAGTGGATTTGAAGATGAGACAATGCGGCTAAGAACTTTATAGGTAAAAGCCCGTCCTATCTTCAGGAGGTCCAACACATCACTCTTGGCCTTTTCAACCACCTCTTCTCTGTCTGATTCTTCTGATTCCTTCATGCATGATCTGCGCAGGTGACAGCTTAGGGATTCTTGGGTCTTCATACAAACTGGACAGAGGAGGCAGTGTCTGCTTGATTTCCTGGAAAAAGAAAATAAATACATTAATCCATATGTCATTACAACAAAAGTTGTACAATGGTTACACATGGTAATACATCAGTGGTGTATAAAGTACTTGAATGCCATACTTGAGTGAAAGTACAGATATCGTACCTGAAAGTGACTCCGGTAAAAGTAAAAGTCTTAAAGTAGCTCATATTAAATTTACTTAAGTATTAAAAGTATCTGCTGTTGAAATGTACTTAAGTATCAAAAGTAAAAGTACAAGTACCAAAATTTAAAATGCAAAGTGCTTTTTATAGTCTATACAGACACAAAACAACCCAAAATCGTTCTCCTCAGGATTTATTTCAACTGACTGAAAAATTATAACAAAAATATACATATACTCTATAATTTTACAAATTTTGAACCCCAGATGCTGAGGTTCAAATAGTAATGGACTAGTGCATTCGAACTTCTAGGGACAACAAAGACCGAACTTAGTAATAAACAAGTGTCTCTTGTGTCTGCCTAAGACCACTAATAGACCACAGTATAACCGATAAACAATTCTGTAAATATCACTAAACATGGACCTTTTCGTTTTCTAATCAGTAGCAGGAGTGATACACAATACCCCTTGTGATAAGTCAGCAAAAGGAAACAAGTTCTAGGCACAACAAATAGGATAGTTTTCCTCTTTGGTTAACAACCTGCACAGTGCTAGGAAAAAAAAAATCACTGGACACGTCCAGTTTTGAGAATAGATAAGAGTACAGAAATTTGTGTTAAAATGTAATGAGTACAAGTTAAAAGTCGTCAGGAAAATAAATACTCAAGTAAAGTACAAATATGTGAAAAATCTACTTAAGTAATCTACCTCCCACCACTGGAATACATGCTATTAAGGAAAACTTTAAATATTTCTTACCCTGGAGCCATTTGTCAAACTGAGATAGGTCAGTGAAGATGAAGCAATAACAATTGGTTTTGTTTGTATCCAGCAGTTGAGGGATGATTCTCCAGTCCAGCAGTTGAGGAAAGGTTCTCCAGAGTGAATTACAGCTGGAAAGCCCAATACTTATACACAGATGAGACAGGGAATGTTGATGGGTGGAGCTACAACAAAATACTGGGTGCTGGTTGGTTAGTGTATGCGATCCACCCTTGAACCCTCAAACAAAGGTGGCCTGCTATTCATATCAAACCTTCTCTTGCATATGTCCATTCTTTCCAGGCTCAAAATTGTTTTTCTGTAAAGTTTCATCAAACAGAGGAATTCATTTTTAAAAGATTATAAATAAGTGTTTCTCTTTGGGGTAGCTTGATAGATATAATTCCTCAGTTCCATTCATATTTCTTGGCTGGAGGAATGTTGTTGGACAGGCGGGCGTGTTGTGCTGTGCTTTTTGTGAAAGGCTGGGTCATTAACAATAACAAAGGATGTGTAAGTCACTTCACAATTCTGTTGTGGCAATGACTGTAGGTGAATGACCCTTGGTGAGCACTCAGGGTGGGGTCTGTGTGGCTCACAGTGTTTGATGAAACTTTACAGAAAAAGAGCCTGGAAAGAATGGACATATGCAAGAGAAGGTCTTTCTACCTGAGAGACCATGATCTTTGACATTTGTTTGTTTGTATTCAGAAGATTCTCAAAAAAAAGGTGTATATTTTAAGGGAATACCAGGCACCCTTTGTTTGAGGGTTCTCCAGCTGTTTCTGTTTTTATTGTTTCTACCTCAATATTGTATATTTTATTTTATTTTATTTTATTTTATTTTATTTTATTTTATTTTATTTTATTTTATTTTATTTTATTTTATTTTATTTTATTTTATTTTATTTTATTTTATTTTATTTTATTTTATTTTATTTTATTTTATTTTATTTTATTTTATTTTATTTTATTCAAATGTACCGGCTGCTATGACGACTTCATTTCCCTTCGGGGATGAATAAAGTAATCTATCTATCTAATTCACTCTGGAGAACCTCCCTTCTACTGCTGGATACAAACAAAACCAATTGTTATTGCTTCATCTTCACTGACCTATCCCAGTTTGACAAATGGCTCCACGGTAAGGAATTTTTAATATTTTCCTGTTTTATAAATATATGTTTGGAATTATTTATAGCCTGTAGAGTTAAACTAAAAAAAGTTAATCATGCCCTTTCTTTTCTTTTACATGAAAGCTCCAAACAGGCACTATTTGCTATGTCCTGCTTGTTCCAAACCACAAGATATCCTGTCTGTCCATTTGACGAGGGTATGCATGAAAGATGGCTTGAGGGAAGATATACAAGCCATTGTTGAAAATGCCAAGAAAGAAGCAAGCGAGATCCTTAAGGAAGGCAGAATTTTCAATTATTCAGACCTCACTGAAATCATGTCAAATGAAGATTCCAATCCAAAGGTAAGTGGCTTACAGAACGTTATCTTGCTCCTTTTTTTTTTGATAAGAATTTTTATATACTGATATTTTCAAATATCTTGTTTTCTGGTTGAGGAGCTGAAAAATCGCCACATGGTTATACGTGGCATACCCGACTCTCAGGCCAATGCTAAGCCTTTAGCTGCTCAGACACTATCCAATACAGATGCTGAAGCTGGACCATCGACTAGAACGACTTCTAACAATGAAGGGGGTGACATGGCTGACGAGGCCCCTGTTGGCACTCGAACAAGAAAGTTTGCTCAAAAAAGCAAGCAAGAAATGAATGAGAAAGGCCTTAAGGACAGACATCCTCTGAGCCACCCACTTCTCAAAGATTTTGCCATGCAAATGAAAAAAGACAAAAAGATTCGAAATTACAAACAGGAGGTAAGGACCAATAAATGTTTAACACTTTTTCTGAGAACCTTTATACGCATTTATATGAAGCAAAACAGTCATTGCTAGAAGGTCACTGAACATGATGTCTTTTATTTTCAGGTTGAAAACGTCTCTCGGTATCTATATTTTGCTAACAAAGAGAACGTTTCCTTGCAGTTTGTTTATGAGAGAGAAAAAGTCAAAACGTCCCTCACTAAAACCTCTGCTACTCTGAAGAAGAGAACACAGATAAATTACCTCAAGAGCTTGAAAAGATTCCTGAAATTCCACACGGACACAACCAACCTGATAAATACGGATAAACAGCTCCATGAAGAGGCCAAATGTTTCACTCAGCTCCTCAGCCAGATGATGCCGATACTGGGCAAGCAAGCAAGGAAGGAGATCCTCAACCAAAGGTTTGTTTCATTGTACCCATATAAATGGTCAATACCTGGTAATCTTTTCTCTGCCTGCTGCAATGTGATTTGTTATCACATTTGATACTGGTGCAATGAACTGAGTTTCACTTCTGACTTCATAATTCATATGTCTCATATCACACTCTTTTTTTTCTCATAGGCATGAGTGGATGCTGAACGAAAATCAGATGTCAACACAAGACTGTCATGCTGTATTGGTGGAGGCCAAGGATAGATTCTCTGGATGTTTGGATGCACTGTCTGAAGAGGATCCTGCCACATTGGATTCGAGAAATAACCAGATTGTGTTGTACTACCTTGAGGCTGTTGTGGTTCTAGGACACATGCAACGGCCGAGTGTGGTGGAAAACATGACTGTGAGTGAGTGGTTATCAAGGTTCAAAGAACTTTCACCGGAGACAGGTCATCCACGTTGGGTGATTGCGGTAAAGGAGCACAAGACTGCAGCAACACAACTGGCGTCGTTTGCGCTTTCACAGGAGCAGGAGCAAGTAAGTTCACCACAATTCCTGCCTGAACCTGTTAGAGATAATTTCTGTTACAGCTGAAATTAACATAATTAATGTAGTTTTCTCCTATCAATGTCCTTTCTTTTGTCCAACAGTGGTTTGATATCTACTACAGACGGTTGCGGCCTTTCTTCCAGAGAGCCGGCAGGCAACGCAAGAGGGGTGAGGACATCGAGGACGTCGAGGATCCAAAAGATTTATTCTTCCTTTCCAGCAGAGGGAAGAGGGTTCACCGGACCACCAATGACATTGCACGGTTGCAAAAAAAGTTCAATGTCCCGGCAGTGAGCAGCAAGGTGGTACGCAGAGTCTTTGAGACGAGCACCAAGGATATGAGCGATTCTGCAAAAACATTGGTGGCGGGCTACCTTACCCATTCAAATGCGGTAACAGAGCAGCATTACCGCTACCCCACACCTGGACAGCCTGTAAAGGGTATACACATTTTGAAAGGCATGGTTCTTTCGACAACGTCATCTTCAGGGGATGAAACCAGTGTTGGGACATGGTTTTTGTGCAAACCACAGGCCTCTTTTCAGTCAAACTTGTAACAAACATGCCGCATGTGCTGGAGTGGACTCAATCCCCCAAGATGCCACAGGTTCCATTGATCTTAGAAAGACAAGGAACTCAGTCTCCCAGAGGATGTAACAGGATGCTGCATGTCCTGGGGTCAGGGCAATGTCACATGTTGGGCAAGAGTCCCTACAGAACTAACCATGTGATAGGATCCACAAACAATGGGTCGTAAAAGCGTGGCCTTTGAGCCAAGATGAAGCCAGCTAAAGTCTCCCTCTAAGATCCAGCATGGAGATTGTATCTTATGGTGTTAACTTAATCCCTGGGGTCTCCCCAGAAACCCCTGCTCTGCTCCTGGCCCCTCCCACTCTCGTTTGACCTCTGACACTCAATTGGCTAAAAGCCAGCATCATCCCATGACCAGCACCTCAAGGAGGCAGGACCTCTCAGGTAGAACAAAACCACTGAGACATCAATATTCGCTGCCATTTTTACCCTGCTCTGAAGACATCACGAGGCCCCGTCGGGGCCTCCCAGCTGTTTTAGTTGCTAAAGGGGGTAACCTTAACTTCTAGTTTATCAGCCATTTTTCCCTGCTCTGAAGACGTCAGCAGACCCCTCCGGGTCTTTCCAGATGATTTAGTTGCTAAAGGGGGCAACCAGAGTTATTTTCTTTCATTTCTTTCATTGTCTTTTATCTCAGTCAACGTTTTTATTTTCAAAAGGACTTTTGCTTTTTTAACTTGAAAAGACCAAACAGGAAATTGCACGCGGAACAATCTCAGACTGTTTCACTTTCCCCACGGACTTTACTTTCTTTTCCCAACAATCTACAAACGGCTTCCACAGCCGTCCCCTGCAGAAGCGCGAGATTCATTCCGCTGAGGAGCACGACCTCCACATCCCTGAAGAAGAAGGACGATGTTCATCCCGTTGAGGAGCAAGACGAATCTGCTCCTATTCGGCCCAGCCGACGCCGCTGTGACAGAGGAACCAGCGCAACAGAGCTTGAGCGGCCACGATTATTCACTGGACTTCCGAAATATCCGCGCGACACGCGCATGCAACACTGTGAAGGTCACAGTAAGAGGCTTTATTGTCTGGGCAGATGTTAATCTAATACGTAGCGTATTGTTTTAATACTTGAATGTATTTGTTTTGTATGAGACCGCAGAGTCTCCAGTGTTTTAGCGGCTATTCGCCACTTCCGGTTTCCGGTTACGGCCTTGTGCCATAGTTTTTAAGCGCCGTGAGCAGCGTCTCCAGCTCATTGTGACCGTTTGAACAACTTTAAAGATACTTTACCGGTCATACCTCAGCACACAACGCCACTTGGGTGCTGAGTGGTAAAGTAAATGTAACTTGTCTCTGACGGTGCTTTTAGAGAGCTTTGCTCTCTCCTTGTATTCTCTCTCTCTCTCTCTCTCTCTCTCCTTCTAAACCGACCTATACACACATCCGATCTGTATTTAGAATACAGTTCATGTAACATAGTTAAATCTATATTCAGAGAGGCTGGACACATCTGGAAGCCATGCGGCCGAACGCCAAAGCAGAGACAAAGAATTCTCTTTGTCTGAAAATCCCTTTGTGTAATTCATGTGACCACCAGTGTGAGCTCCGGCCACATGGTGTCATTAACATAGACTCCATTTTGAAGAACGCAAGTTAAACCACCATTTTGAGTCTATTATTGCCACGCCTCCTCTTTCACTCTCCTCCCATTCTGGCTCTAAATTCATAACGGCTCCGCCATCTTGTTTTGTAGTCAATTCACCATTTTGAGAGTTTTTAGGCCTTGGTTCCACGAATCATGATCGGCCGCCATCTTAGATGTGACGTGACTTCGTCATCGCCACGCCCCCCCTTCTTTTTCTCTCTCTCTCTCTCGCTCTCTCACACACACACACACACAGACACAGAGACACATTGATAGACACAGACAGATACACACACACAGATACACATAGATGAATACATGTGTTTTCTAAATTGTGATAAGCGGCTGCTGTTGTTATCTTTGAAATATGGGAGTTTGTTAAAATGATGAATCATTAAATAACACTAACTGTATTTCACATGCACACACATAGACACACACACACAGAGAGACACTTTGACACAGACACACACGCATACCATGACAGACATACATAGGTAGACCGCCGGTTTTACATGTACTTTCTGAATTGTGATAAGTGCTGCTGCTGTGTTTATCTTTGAAATATCGGAGTTTGTTAAAATGATGAAACATTAAATAACACTAACTTTATTTCCCCTTTTTAATAAATGCTTTTGTAATTAAAGTATCTGTTGTCTGTGATTATTTGTGCATATGTATGTGATTGCAGCTGGATTATGATTGCCTGTGCTCGAACTTAAAACCCTTCGTTGTTTATTATATAATCATTAATACTAAATATTGAGATTATTAATATAACTTATATCATTATGAGAATGATATTTAAAGATTGAATTGTTGGTCCCTGTAACCAGGGTGGTGCCCCGCGACAATAAGCAATGATTACAGACTTGTATTATTCTTAATTGATAATTTTATTGTTTTCATTAATTATTTTAACTATTATTAATGGATAACCGTATCATTTCTAATTAAATGTGTTACTGTTCTTAATTAATAGCTTTATCATTTTTGATTATTTTTAATAAATAATTGTTAATTTAATAATCATATTTCATGATTATTAATAATTAGCCAACGTCAATTCTACTCCTACTATTGCACAACACACACAAAGGTGTCAAGAACCACAAGGGTCAACTCCTATTGGTCACTCTGGTCGAAGACCTGTGAGGTCACCGGGGCCAATATAAGGAGAGGTCTCCCCAAGATCTTTCTCTTTCTACAATCCTTTGAAGGCCAGTAGGCTGTCCAGCCTCTCTTCTCCTACATCGCCAAGGGGGGGGCCTGGCTGATCCAGCTTCCTTCTCTATCCAACCCACAACCGGAGGTCAGAGGTGCAGCTCACAGCTCACCCTTCAAGGAAATCTCCTCGCCCTTCAAGCTCTACAAAACTCCTCGTAGCGACTCGATGTCCTGCAGGAAAACTTCAACCAGCATCTGAGCACACGGCTCGACAGAATCGCGAATGCAGAACTCTACGACCACAAAGCCAGGAGACGTCCCAGAACTGCAACCTGAACAGCAACTTTCTTTCCCTCTTTCCCTCTGACTGGTAACATAATCTGGGTTTAATAATTATACATGCTAAGCAAGACTGTTTACTCAATTCTGTGTGTTTACAAGTTTGATATATGCTTTGACGTTGTAGGCATAAGTTATATGAAGGTTAATAGTTAGGCTCGCCACAGGCTTTGTCCCTGACTCTATCATTATCTGATTAACATCCACACAGACACGCATAGCATCTCACCTAGTTAAACCTTCCCCCTCAGCCGTAAAGCAACGGCCGTAAAGCAACCTCAGAAGAAGGGGGGGGGGGGACTCTTTAACGAGAACTTTAACCAATTAAAGTTATGATTTAATATTAATATTTTAAATATTAATGTTTTACATTTTATTTTGATAACCAAATTTAAGGTTTAAGTGAAGGTTCGGACCCCAAAGCAGACACGGAGTGGTTGTTGGTGGGTAAATGAACAGAGTTTATTTGCTGGTGAGGAAGGAGGGGGCTGGAGTGGCAAGGTGCTAGCTGCTTTGTCGAGTACTCCCTTTGACACTTTGTCAAATTTCACTGAACCGGACCAAAGAACCCTTCCGCAGGGACCATCCTCCCGCACCACCTACTGCCAAAAGAAGGTGATCACCTGTGGTTCTCTCTGATGTTTCTATGTCCTTTTTACCCTGTTCAAGGGTTTTTAATAGTTAGGGCCCGAGCACCGAATGGTGAGAGGCCCTATTGAATCTGTAAGGATTTTTTTTTTCCTTACTCTTGTTGAGGGTTAAGAACAGAGGATGTCACACCATGTTAAAGCCCTATGAGACAAATTGTGATAAGTGAATATTGGCTATACAAATACATTTTGATTGATTGATTGATTGATAAACATCCTATGTCTGCATGTTAGGTATCAAGTAATTTGACTTAAGACGTTTTGAGAAAATACGATGATGAGTGACCCTATTTATATTATGGTAGCCAAATAGCACAGATTTTTTCAGTTTGAGATTTTTTCTGCTTCAGCTTCAGCTTCAGGTTAACCCTAACCCTAACCCTAACCCAAACCTTTAACATTGTTGCAAATTTAGTCTTATCTCACCGTTTCCACCCTTTTTAATGCACTTTGAGGCATTAAGACCACCCAACTGCACCCTTTTCATTGGGGACTCCACAACTTTAAAAACTATGTTTAATTACACAATTTAGTAGAAAAAAAGATGATCTCTCCAGAGAATAGATATTAGACATATACAGACATTCCAGTTGAACCCTAGAGTCTAAAAAATGTTTGGGACAAATACTGATAATTTAAAAAAAGAAACACTGATCAACTTTGTGCAAAATCTTTCAATGAAAGCACTCAGGAACCTAAACCTCCACATTGTGAGGCTGAAGCTAAACCTCTGGACAAAGCTCTGTCAGACTTACGAGGTCGTTTAGCCAAGTGGGAATAAAATATACAACAAGACTTTAAATGGTGTCTGTTTCAAAGCAAAGAGAGATGGAGAATCATTTGTATGCAAAGTAAAACTTTGACGTGACGTTTCTAACGCACGTTTAAATTCACTGAAAACCCTAAACGAAGGAGTCTGTCATCACTGGACGTCCCATTGTTTTCCTTGGATGGTTAAAAAAACAAAGCTAATGTCTAATCAGAAGAAAGAACAAAAAACTCCACACAGAACGACCCCAGCAGAACCAGGACCGAATACGTGGTCTCACAACTCAGTGATTCAGGTCACAGTTATGTACACAATGTATTTGCTGTTGCAGATTAGTTGAATACTAATATCATCTTTAGGACCTGGATGCACAAACAGCTTCGTGCACCGGCCCCACAGAGCTGTAGAGGAGTAAGAGCTGAACTTCCTTCAGTCCCACGCAGTCAGAAAAGTGTATTCTTATCCTGAGATCTGAAGTGTGACTGAAACCACACACTCATTGATTGACCCCTACTTTACTCTTTAGGATCTTCTACGTATAGAGTACTCAATTTGTGATGATCAGATCCAGTCCTGTCACTTCAGTTCATCAGAGAAAAGGTTCTACATCTGCATCACATGATCCCAAATAGTCATGTAACATTAGAGCCGTTATCTGTTTGTGAGGGAACGCTTTTCTCTCAGAACAAATCAGCAGATCATCTGAGGCCATAGATAGATTTGAAGGGAAATCGATTTAAATTATCAATTGAATCTTAATTCAGCTTAAGTACACAGAGAGTGATTTTAAGAAATATTTGTTGTATTATATATATTATTTATATTATATATAATATATATAATGCATAACACAGTTCAAATCAATTAAAAGATTATATCCTTAGATTATTTGATCCTATGATGCTGTCCTGCCACATAGATAATTGGATCCTTTGATACCATAGGTTATTTGATCATTGGACTTACATATAAAAGAGCAACAGGTACAATTGCCTTATATATAAAGGGACAACACCTCTCATGAGTCCAATCACACCATTAGTAGACCTCAGTTGCACAAGAACCTTCTCTCTGACAACTTCTTCAAACTGCGACAGACGACAGTCAGCAGACAAGCGCTTCACAGCAAAACTACTTTACAAGAACTTTTCCTACATTGGATCAACTGCTTTCATCAAACATGGAGAAGATCAACTTCTCCGCAGACACAGTACGTTTTGTTCTAAGCAGGAGAGACTTCAAAACACAACTGTCTTTTATTACTTTAATGCAGTTTTAAAGACTTTAAAAGCAGACATGTGTAAATGACTAAAGTCCATTCAGCTCTGTCTGTTTTAATATATCTGACGTTGGGATGGGACTGTGTATTTACCTGTTATATCTATATTTGTGTCTTTCAGTCTCTTGAACAAATGCAGTCGGATGAAAACACTCCCGCCCTCCTGGCGGCTGAGATCACTGCTGTAAAGCAGGAGGCAGAGCAGGCTGCAAGACTTGATGATTCAACAAGAATAAATAGTGACCAGAAGAAGCAGCTCGATGCTTTGAATGATCCTCTGGCTGCTCAGAAGGAGCTTCAGCTAAATATGTACATCAAGGACTCTGTAGTCTCAATGATGTATAAGTTCAAAGACAACAGGGTCGACAAGGACAGGTCTGTGGACACAGGAAGAGCCATTGAGGCAGAGATTCAGAAAGAGTGTGACGACCTAAAGAAGAGAGTGAAATGGCTGGAGGAAAAAAACTTCATGCTGCGCACTGATCTTCAATTGAAGTAAGTGAAGAATCTGCTGGACGTGGAGAACCTGAGGACCAGAATCCTGGAGCTGGAGGCCAACTTACAGCAGATGGAGGAGAAGGAGGAGGAGAATAAAGCGCTGAAGAAGAGATAGCAGGAGGAGAAGGAGGAGAGAGAAGGGAAACATGTAAGATGGAAGAAGTTCCCCAGTTCTCTCTTTAAACGACGGAGCTCCTCTTATAACCCTAAATCGGAAAACCACTGGAAGGAGAAGAAGAAGCTGGAAAGGAAAGAACAACTGGAGGCGAAAAAAGCACAGCAGAAGAGAGAGAAGGAGAAGGAGGAGGAGAATAAAGCACTGAAGAAGAGAGAAGGAGGAGAAGGAGGATAATCTAGCACTGAAGAAGAGAGCGAAGGAGGTGAAGGATGAGAAGAATAAAGCGCTGAAGGAGAGAGAGAAGGAGGAGAAGGAGATGAATCTAGCACTGAAGAAGAGAGAGAAGGACGAAATGGAGGAGAGAGAGGAGGAGGAGAATAAAGCGCTGAAGAAGAGAGAGAACGACGGAGCTACTCCTATAACCCTGTGATGGAAATTCATCTTGAGATTTGAAATAATGAAATTCTCAGACTGGAGTGGCCATTGAGTCTTTATAATAGTAAGCTCTGCAGAGTTTACACAACAAGCATGGGTGCTCAGGATGGAACAACTGGCTGCAAGTGTGAAAAAGCCAGGACTTATACAAAGAGGCGTTTCACAAGACAATATGAAAAACAGAAGACATGCCAGAACTAATACAAAGAGGTGCTTCATAAAATGTAATAAGAAAAAAAAAGATATGAAATCCTCCTCTGTGTCTATCTGCTAAGTCCATCCGCTGTAGCACACTTCTTGTTTGCCAAGGCAACAGCAGTGAGATACCTGGTCAGTTAAATTTTCCCTTACAGGTCCCATGAATCAGTGCCCTCTGGTTCATCAACTTTGACCTCTGGTTCAACATCTGAGACATCAGTTTCAAGGTCTGATATATTAAATTCTGTGTCCAACCGGTCTCGGGTCTCTGGCACCTCATTGTCTGAGACATCAGGTTTAAGGTCCCATGATTTATAGTCATCATCCCACGAATCAGTCCTCTCTGAGTCCTTCATCTCATGATTTGAGACCTTTGGCTAATGGTCCGAGAATTTTAATTCATGGTCTTTGTCCTGCAAGATCTTCTGGTCATATCCAGAGATCTTCTGTGACAGGTTTTCATTGAATGGATTTACTTAATCCTATTAGCTTCCAGTTCTTAACTCTGCAAGTATTTATAAATTATTCTATAGTAGAAACAGAGTTCTGGTGCTCCAGCTCCATGAATTTGATTATATCCGCAGAAGCCGCAGACTTCCTCAGCTCCATTTGAAGCTGCTCTTTGAGGTCCTGGATCTTCTTTCGATACTCAGAGATCTTTTGTTTATCCTCGGAGATCTTCTGTTCATAACCAGATAACTTTTGTTTGTCCTTGGTGATCTTTTGTTCATACTCTGAGATCTTTTCATCATTATCAGATATCTCCATTTGAAGCTGCTCTTTGAGGTCCTGGATTGGTTTGTTGAGCAGCTTTTCCTGGTCAAAGTCAACTGGGTGGCTCTCGGCAGGCGGAGCAGGAAAGAAGGCTGATTGCTTCAGCTGGTTGTTGCAGTGCTCTAACTCTGTGATCTTTGTGTTGAGACACAGAAAAGTTTGATTCTTTTCTTTAATAATGTACTTCTTTTGAGATACTACAATCTTTAAAAGCTCTGCCTTCTTTTTAAAGAGTGATCCCTCTAAGATCTCTTGAATGCTGGACACATTTTGGGAGCTGGTGATAATCGTATGAAGTAATGTTTTGAAGATCTCCTTCTTTGCTTTTTCTTCTTTGTATTTTTCCTCCATACAGTGAAGGTCCTTCTGAAGCTGCTTAATAAGAGTGCTTATCTCTGCACAAAGGGAACTCCCCCCTTTAATGGCTACCACCTCACGTCTGCCTGGATAATGTTGTTCATTTTGGAGCAGATGGTTCTGGGTGATTCTTGGTAACCTGTTCACTGTTGCCATCTTCCTTAAGAATATAAGCTCTTCTTCTTGTATGGTCGGCGGTTGGCAGGTAAGTTGGCAGGGCAGTACAGCCACATCGGGTACACATGATGAGTTCATTATGTATTCAAAGGAGAGTGGACTCCAAAGATCATAGGAGTTGACCCAACTTTGAACTTTTCAATAATTTCCTGTCCTTTGTATTTCAATGAACAAGAATCAGAAAGTTTTGATGGAATTTTTCAAAAACAACTCAGAGGGCAACAAGGCTTTGTTTTTGAGCAAAATGCATTAAAGACTAAGTGTAATATAAAAAAAAGAGAGAGTGTGTGTGTGTATGGAATGTTTTACCCTTTTCTGCTCCACATAATTGAATAGTTAAGGATTTATTTTGACAATGTGTCGTAAATAAAGTTATCTCGTCTGATCTCGGAAGGTAAGCAGGGTCGGGCCTGGTTAGTACTTGGATGGGAGACTGCCTGAGATTACCAGGCGCTGTAAACTTTTGTCCACCTTTCCCTGATGTATTCACATGTATGAATAGGGTTTAGTGGGTGGAGTCATTCGCTTACGGGTTAGTAAGCTCAGCCACACTACCGTTACAAACTCGTAATTACCCAGACAAAAAATAGGTTTTTAGATGTAAATTCCACTTTGACGACAATAGGACTATTAAATCGAAGACACACATGATAGAACATTCGAAACTTCAAACACACACCATGTGGGAATAAGAGCTTTACTCAAGATAAAAAAAAAACACAAAACTATGAGCAAAGTTATGGGCTTCAACTCTCGGGTCTATTTTGTCACATGTTTAACTTCAAAAGCCAAAGCGAGTCACTTTCAGCAGTAGGTGAGTTCATGTTCAGAAGGAAAGGGAGACATAGCAGTGAACATGGGAGTGGATACAGGATTCCTTTAGGAGATGATGGTTTCGATCCATCGACCTCTGGGTTATGGGCCCGGCACGCTTCCGCTGTGCAACTCTACTCTTATTTATTAATTAAGTTACTAATTTCATATGAACATAGTCCTTGGATTTAATAGGTGTTGTCAGCAGTTAAATCATCTGGACTTGGAGGAAGTTATTGGAAAATATGAAGCGATGTGCCACAGTCTGAAGGTGCACATCTTAGCTCTTACCTCGTTTGAAAACCATACTGAAGACAAATAAAATGATTTAATATGAACACAGTCCATGGTTTCAACGGGTTTGCTTAGAAGTTAAATTAACTGGACTTGGAGGAAAAGATTGGCAAATGTGAAAGAATTTGTCTCAATGGGAAGGTGCACAGTGTTAGGGGAGAGCAGGGTAATGTGGGACACCCCCTGTATCTAGGCAACGGAACACATTTGTGGTCATTTGACCATTATGTTTTCAAGCCCCTCCCATTCCCCCCTTGCCATGAAGGAGAAGTTGGTGCTGGTGCTTTGGAAAGTATGTTATTTCACAAAAATGTGTTTTTTGCATGAAAAGGAAATTGTCTTGCTTTGAACTTAATCAACTGTTGTGTCAAAACAAATTGAAACAGGTAGAAAAACCTATATCATAAATGTTGGTGAACTTCCAACATATGAAACCATGTGATTGATGCTAGCTGAAGGTTAGCCTGAATTGCTAAGAGATGTTGTTTTTTCTAAAACGGTGGCTTTGGGGTAAAGTGGGACAAATGCTGTGGAGCACAAGTTTAGTTTAGTCTTAAACATATTCTAGTGTTATATTACATTATATATGTTTTATTTGTAATGTCATAAACATTGTAGAAAAGCCATCATGGCAAGAAACTACACCAGGAAGACAACCTGGGGCCAAACACCCCTCGCAGAGATGGAGAATGCAGCCGCTGAGGTCATGCAAGGAAAGAAGTCCTTATGAAAAGCTGGAAGGGATAGGAATATTGACAAGAAAACCCTCATAAAGAAAAAAGAGAAAGGGAAAGTAAAATCAGTAGCCTGGGATGCAGTAGCTGAGGTAAAGAGAATATTCACAAATGAGATGGAGGAGGAGCTTGCCAAACACTTGAAACAACTAGCTGACCAGTCCCGGTCTGCAACCGCAGAAGGCCACGCAGCTGCATCGACGGACTCGTTTTGGTTTATACTTCTCTAACGTGCTGCGCGTGTTGAAACGCAATTCACCGCCAGAACCATAGGCGGAGTACGTTTTTTTTCAAAGACAAAACACACAAAGAAGAGACGTCTTCTTCTTCGTCGACTGTTTATTTACATCGCCACTCCGGCTCCTCATAGCCTATTTCTGGCGGACAAATCGGCAGTCAGTGACGGGTTATACAAGTGGTCATACTTTTGACTCTCTTCTGCCAAGTGCTCTTCTATTTGGTCCATATTCGTTCTTCTAAATCTTCCGTGATTACCGCGTATTGTGGGGCATGAAACCGGAAACTAGACTCCGGACGGGATGTAGTAAGCAGACCAATCACAAGCCTTGCGGGCTGCGTGAGGCTCGCGTCGCTTTGTCGTGTAGTTAGAAAAATTGTCGGACGCACGCAAGCCGCCAGAGGGCTCGAAAAGGGCGTGTTGCGTGTCTTGCGTGCATGTGTGCGTGCGTGCAACCCGACTATAATTTGGCCTTGAGCGCCGTGAACTGGCACATGAATACGCAGAGAAAAACAATATCCCTATCCCTGCCATTTGGACAGAGACATTCATTTTTATCTTTTCTATTCTATTATGCATATATCTAAGGGCAGTTGGGAACACCTGTCAATATCTTCCTTGATGTTTTTACTTATGGGGCTATAATTGCTATCATATATTTTGGAAATTTCTTTAGGTATTTGAATTCCCAGATACTTAATCTCTAATGGGGTCCATTTGAAACCAAATCTATTTAGCATGTCTTTCTGAGGGATGTGATTAAAACTAAGAGTTTGTGTTTTTTGCACGTTTAATTTATATCCAGAGTGGGTTCCAAAATCTTTTAGTCTGGGAATGCTGACCTCTGGTGTTGTAATAAAGAGCAAAACATCATCTGCATATAGACAGATCTTCTGCTCTAAACCTATGATCATGACTCCTTTTATCACCTCATCATCCCTGATTAACTGTGCCAGGGGCTCTATAAATAAAGCAAAGAGGGGGGGGGGGGGGGGCTGAGGGAGCAGCCTTGGCGGCAGCCTCTCTCCGGGTTGACAACCTGAGAGAGGTGTCCATTAATTTTTATTCTGGCGTTTGGTGAGGAGTATAGAGTTCTGATACAGTTAATAAAATTGTCCTTAAAGCCAAATCTTCTCAACGCCAAGTACAGATCCGTATCTAAACTAATGAATTTAGCTCCAAATATTCCCACATGATCGATAAAGTGTAGCACCCGTCTAACATTATCTTGTGTCTGTCTTTCACGCACAAAGCCAGTTTGGTCTGGATCTACTAGTTCTACTATTATATGCTCTAACTTTTTTACTAGTATTGACACATACAACTTGTAGTCTATAATGAGTACAGAAATTTGCCTTCATGCGCTACATTCTTTTCTGTCCTCCCCCTCCTTAGAAATAACAAAAATGATTGCCTCCCTCCATGTACCTGGTGGTTCACATTTGTTCAGTGTATAGTTGAAGCAGTCAAAAAGCATAGGCACAATTTGATCCTTAAAGGTCTTGTACCACTCGGCTGGGAAGCCATCCATACCGTGCGCTTTATTAGCTTTTAATCTCGAGATTGCTTTCCCTATTTCCTCCATGTTATATCTGCCATCAGGGCTTTATTCTGTTCTTCACCTATAGAGGGTAGATCCAATGAATGCTTCACTTTCTGGGTCACCAGTACAGTGTGTTACAGGTTTGGCTCATAAAGTGTTTTTTTGGGTGAAGTCAGTTAGTTCCTAATGTTGTGCATTATTAGTAGACTTGACGTTGGCTAATTATTAATAATCATGAAATATGATTATTTAAAAAAAAATTGTCCGTGTGTGTGTGAACCAGAGTCAGTGTGATGCACGGGGTTGTGTCTGGGACCATTTGGGGTGGGGGGGGGGGGGGGGGGGGTAAGTGTCTTTGTCCAGGCTGGGAAGATGAGGTGTGATAACTGTGAATGGGGGTAAGGAATGCGGGGTAGGGTTAGGTGTGGTTCATTGTCTGTCGAATCTGCAAAAGAAAGCATTCAGGTCGTTTGCACATTTAAGGTCTTCCACATAGTGGGGGGACTTGGTTTTGCAGCCGATGATCACCTGAAGGCCTTTCCAAACTGACAAGGGGCCGTTAGCTGAATTGTTTTTCCAGCTTCTTCAAGTACTGTCGTTTGTCCTCTGTAATCTCCTTGCCAAACAAGTCTGAACCTATCCTTGTCCCCACTCTTAAGGGCCACCTCCTTCTCTAAACAACCTGCTTGAGTTTTGCTGTTAACCAGTCCTTGTGACTCACTCTGGTGCGTGTTGGAATACATCTGTTCTCACAGAAGCGGATGTATGACGTCACATCCTCTGTATCTTCTTGTTCGCTCCGAGACTCAAAGTGCGCAAAGACGAGGAACATGTGCGACGTGCAGCTGCTGCGGAGGTCGGTACATGAGCGGATCCGCGCTGCCGCTGAAGACTTTCTGCTGCAGGTGGAGAAAGGAGGAGAAACGGCTCAAGTCCCGGCGCTGAGAGCGATGCTAACCGAGCGGCTAACGGTGGCGGCTGAGGAGATCGTCTCAGTGTTTGAGGAAACCGTGGTGGTGTATGAAGATAGAATGGAGCAGTTAGATTGGTCAGAGCAGGAGATCTACCGCCGGAGGAGGCTGCTGGATGCTGTGATGAAGCCCAAACTCCAGCTGCACAGAGTCGGTAAGTCCCTGGAGAAGCCGCTCACAGGCTAACAATAGCTAGCATCAGCTCTGCTAACATGAGTTGACCAAACTAACACTCCGTAAAGGGAATGATACGTTTAAAACAATGTCTGGTTGGTTAAATTAATGAAATGTGTAGATAGAAGGATTAGGAGCTTTGACCCTCCCCTGCAGCCAGTGGTCACATGTCCTTGATATTCTTCTGCAAGATGCTGTTAGGAAGCTGAGCACACGTCTGGGGTGTTCATGCGTTTTGGCTCCTTTTGTGTAAAAAGTCCTCCAGACTGCTTCGTCTCATCTTGAAAAACAGACACATATTGTGGGAGTAATTATGATACTGGCATATTTTAAAATAAGTATAATTTCTATATTGCTGTTGTGTCATATTAATAACAATAGACCCTTTTTTTTAGATGCTTGATTTCAAATGATTGCTGTGACAAAATGGACACTAAGCTCCCTGTATGTCATAGCAGCGCTAGACATAGTTGCTAGATAGCAACGGGAGAATCTAGGTTTTATTTCAGTACAAAAACTGGTTTACAACGTGGATTGATTCAGTCACTGGAGTTGTGCAGTTAAGATGATTCCTGCTATTGTCAGCGTGTTTGTTTATCCAAAATATGAGGAGAGCCGAACCAATGGTTTGGTTCCATCACGTATATATTTAGAAGCAATGAAAGTTTAACAGGCATAGTCGACATTCATTCACAGCCTTGGCTAAATCAGGTAGCATGGGGTAGACAATAATGGTAAGCGTTCATAATAATTATAACAGTAGGTGTAATGTGATAGGTTAAAATATTGGAGGGGTGTCGCCGCAAATCAATTTTGTTCTCCCTAGTTCGATGTTGTGTTTCATAAACTAGCCTTGAGTAACGAATGTTGTGTTCCTGCTCTATCGGCTGTAAGAACTAAACCACAACAATTTCACTTTGATCAAAACAGGTGTGAGACTGACCAGCGTTTTGAAGCTAATATCGATATTAAACACTAAGAGGAAAAAGGTTATTATTAATAATTTGTGGAAAGGCCTTATAAAGGCTCCAGTCCCCTCCTTTTTTTAAATTGTACAGAGTTCTGTTTCCATACTCCTCTTCACTCACAGACACACGAAGAAGCTAAGATGTTGAAATCCCAACACTATTCCAGTCTATTCCTATTCCATTCCACGTGTTGATAATCGTAATATTTTACGCTTGTTTCAGGACAAAAAGTAAAACTTGCGGTTCTGTCTCTGTTCCAACTGCCATCTTTAGAAATCTCCCCTTGATGCTTCAGCTTCAAGTACTCGTGCATCACGGTTGTGCTGCTGTGATCATTTTAGATTTGCAGTGTTTACTGCTAAACACTCATCAAAAGCACGACTGTTTGCCGTCCTGGCTCCTAAATGGTGGAATGAGCTCCCCATTGACCATCGGACATCAGAAAGTTTATACATCTTCCACCGAAAAATAAAAACATACCTCTTCCGACTTTACCTTGAATAAAAAAAAAAATATATATATATATATATATATACTAACAACTTTTGAAACTAACACTTTAGTAGCACTTAAATGACCCTTACTTGGAGCACTTTGTAGTTTTGCTTTATTTTGAAGAAATTGTACTTTCTTGATTCTTGTCATCCTTGGTATGTACCCTCGGGTTTGAATGCACTTATCGTAAGACGCTTTGGATAAAAGCGTCAGCTAAATGTAATGTAATGTAATGTTTGGTCTCCGTCTAAAAAACTCCCACACTACTGTTGTGAACGAGTCTGTGCAGAAAACCTGCTGCAGTGTTGTTCATGTTCGAAACACAAACCCTGGAGAAACTCTGGAGACAATTCTCTGGTTAACCCACAGGTCACGTCTGAAAACAGCTTAACCAACTAACTAACCTCCCCTTGCTATGCTCTGCTCGTGTCTTAGATTGTTTATTTGGCCTCAAAATATAAAACATTTTATCCTGGAAACACTTGGTTTAACCCAGCTAATTTATCGAGCTGCGTCGTAAGACCAACTATTAACCATCTCAACATCTCTGCTTCCTGAGTGTGATCATTCAAAAATAATAACAGTCATCATTAAATGACACAACACAAGTTTTTAAAACACTTCAGGATACTCTGAAATTATAAACGTGTGTATTTGTGTTTCAGTGTGTCCTGCAGACGTACAGCAGCTGATGGTGAATAAAGAAGAGGTTCTCCCTGTGCAGCAGCAATGGAGCCACCTTGTGGACCAGGAGGACCCAGAGCCCCCCCACATTAAAGAGGAACAGGAGGACCCATGGACCAATCAGGATGGGGAGCAGCTTCAACAACTTGAGCAGGCTGATATCAAGTTCACATTGACTGCTGTCACTGTGAAGAGTGAAGAAGATGAAGAGAAACCTCAGTTGTCACAGCTTCATCAGAGTCAGACTGAGGAGAACAGAGCGAATTGTGGAGGACCAGTACCAGCCAGGATCTCAGGTCCTGATGGAAATTTACAACAATGTACTGAGGACAAGACTGTAGACAGTGAAGATGATTGGATGCAGACCAGGGAACCTCCGTCTTGTTTAAATACAAAAAGTAACAAACAGCCTCAAAGTGATAAGAAATGTATAACTGCTAAGAAAGCATTTAGTTGCTCTGAGTGTGGTAAAACATTTAGACAAAAGGGGGATCTAACTGTACATATGAGGATTCATACAGGAGAGAAACCATTTAGTTGCTTTGAGTGTGGTAAAATATTTAGAAGAAAGTGCCATCTAACTTTACATATGAGGATTCATACAGGAGAGAAAGCATTTAGTTGCTCTGAGTGTGGTCAAACATTTAGACAAAAGGGGTCTCTAACTTCACATATGAGGATTCATACAGGAGAGAAACCATTTAGTTGCTCTGAGTGTGGTAAAACATTTAGCCGAAAGTTCAGTCTAACTGAACATTTGAAGATTCATACAGGAGAGAAATCATTTACTTGCTCTGTGTGTGGTAAAAGATTTGCCTACAGTGGTTCTCTAACTTTACATATGAGGATTCATACAGGAGAGAAACCATTGAATTGCTCTGTGTGTGGTAAAAGATTTGCCCACACTGGTTCTCTAACTTTACATCTGAGGATTCATACAGGAGAGAAACCATTTAGTTGCTCTGAGTGTGGTAAAACATTCAGCACAAAGGGCAGTCTAACTGAACATATTAAGATTCATACAGAAGAGAAACCATTTAGTTGCTCTGTATGTGGTAAAATATTTGCCCACACTGGTTCTCTAACTTTACATATGAGAAATCATACAGGAGAGAAACCATTTAGTTGCTCTGAGTGTGGCAAAACATTTAGACAAAGGAGCCATTTAACTGGACATATGAAGATTCATACAGGAGAGAAGCCATTTACTTGCTCTGAGTGTGGTAAAAGATTTAGACAAAAGAGTCATTTAACTGGACATATGAAGATTCATACAGGAGAGAAATCATTTACTTGCTCCTAGCGTGGTAAAATATTTAGACTAATGGGTAATCTAACTGCCCATGACCAGTCAAACAGGAGACAATGAATTTACCTGCTCTGTGTGCTTAAAGATTTAAGTTGCATCGTTTGTAACAAATATTTCATTCAGATTAGTCAGCAACTACTCATATTGTACATATTAATTGGTCATTATTATACACATTAATAGAGAAATTTGAATCCCCTTTAACCTGTCTTTAAATGTTTTCCTTGCAAAGTATGTATATGTATGTTCTTAACCAGTTCAAATGATTAAATATGTTTGATTTTAATCAGTGTGCTTACTGATCAGTGACCGAAGAGGCGGTTACAATTTGAAGGGACATGTGACCATGGCTGTAAATAGTAAATGGATTTGTATTTATATAGAGCTTTTCTAGTCTTGATGATCACTCAAAGCACTTTACAGTACAGTTTTACTTTCACCCATTCACACACACACATTCATACAGTGTATCTATTAGGAGCACTTTGTCGTTATATGAGGGATAATTGAGGGTTATGCATCTTGCCCAAGAACATTTCGGCATGCAGATGGGGATGACTGGGGATCAAACCGGACCTTCATGACGACCGCTATACCCCTTGGCCACAGCCGGCCGTTGGTTAGAAAAATACATTTCTCACAGGAAGGTTCAGAGAGAAGTGACCTGAAGGATTTCAGTGGCCGCCATTATAAGAGCTGTCCGTAATCTGAATGCTTCCTAACTTATCACCTTATAGTGGGGCATCTAATAGAAAATTTGTGCAAAATGTGATACAAGCACCAAATTTGGGATGGTGGTTCCAAAAGGTCTACTTAACAAATCTGCCTGACGTGCCATTCAAAAATCCAAGATGGACGCCGAACACTGTACTTGTTAGATTTGAATGATCTTGGTGTCTATTTCTATGTTTTCTTGAATGCTGAGTCTAAAAAATGTTTGGGACAAATACTGATAATTTAAAAAAATAAATACTGATCAACTTTGTGCAAAATCTTTCACTGAAAGCCCTCAGGAACCTAAACCTCCACATTGTGAGGCTGAATCTAAACCTCTGGACGAAGCTCTGTCAGACGTACGAGGTTGTTGAGCCAAGTGGGAATAAAATATACAACAATACTTTAAATGGTGTCTGTTTCAAAGCAAATAGAGATGGAGAATCATTTGTATGCAAAGTAAAACTTATGAAATGAGCAGTGACGTTTCTAACGCACGTTTAAATTCACTGCAAACCCTAAACGAAGGAGTCTGTCATCACTGGACGTCCCATTGTTTTCCTTGGATGGTTAAAAAAACAAAGCTAATGTCTAATCAGAAGAAAGAACAAAGAATTCACACAGAACGACCCCAGCAGGACCAGGACCGAATACGTGGTCTCACAACTCAGTGAATCAGGTCACAGTTATGTACAGAATGTATTTGCTGTTGCAGATTAGTTGAATACTAATATCCAGGGCCGGTCTTTCCTACAGGCGACATAGGCGGTTGCCTAGGGCGCCATTTCAGAGGGGGGCGCCAAAAACTGCGCAGAGCAAAAAATAAAATAAAATATTTTTTTTTTTATTTTGCTAGGCAGAGTTTTAGGCGCCCCCTTCTCTATGTGGTATGGCCAAAAATATTGTATTTAATTACTCTGAGAGTAATTTAAGTAGTTTCATTAGAGAAATCAGTAAATCACAGCAGCACTCATGTGGAACGTTTGGCGCTGGAGCAGTTGCACCCCGTACTGTCAGATGCAGTCTGGATGAGGAACTGAATGCTCCATGTCGTTCCTGCTGCTGCTTCCATCCTGTATTCTACAGGGTAGTAGTGGGTGAGAGTCTCCTACGTTAGCTCCTAAAGCCTCGCTTGATCACCACGGGTGTCATTGAGACGTGTTGACTGGTAAAACTTAGAAACTCCGCTGGGCAGTGAGGAGAGACACTCGCGCACTAGGTGGGCGGGGCTACATTCGCCTGTATAGGTGTTTAATTTACCTGCACGTCGTCTTGCAGGCGGGTCGCGCTAGTATATTGTTTACTTTACAGTGTGTAGTTCAGCTCCGACACACACAGACTCTGTAATTCATGTATTGTTATTGTGCCTTATAAAGACCAGTTATAAGCTAATGTTCAATAGGTCTATATTGTAAATGTTTATATTTCTTTATGAGTGATGATGTATATTAAGATGTTTGGAGGAAAGAGACACCATAATAATTGAATGTATGTTATATGCACTTAAAAATGCAGTTACACTCAAAGAAATGCTTGTACTTGAAATTGTGTTTAATTTGAATAAGATGCAGTCTGGATGAGGAAGTGAATGCTCCGTGTCGTTACTGCTGCTGCATTCATGCTGTATTCTACAGATATACTTTAATTAGATTAATTTAAAAAAAATTGATCTAACATTAGGGTAAAACGAGGCAAAAATTGAGGTACGAACCTCCTTGGTGTTGTCAGAACATGCTAGCACATTGAGGCTTATGGTTAGAGTGTGTGTGTCCAAGCAACTTCGACGAAGAAAGAAATAATTTTGTAATAAGTTTTCGTGTGGGGGGGGGGCGCCAGGAGTGAAGCTTGCCTAGAGCGCCAAATGTGCTAGGGCCGGCCCTGTCAAGGACAGTATATTAGATAAACTCCAGGGCTGCGGAGTCTCGGCAGTATCTCTGATAAAGAGGAGGATGTGGCCTGGAACTAATGTGGCAGATGGGACGAGATATTTAAAAGTTAAATCATTAGCCACATCCAGTCATTGGCTCTCCATTACTTATCTGTCCTTCGCACAACTCTCTATTCTCATCGCTCAGTCTATCTTCCATCTTGTCCATCACCTGTCTGCTACTCTCCTCATCTACCTCTTCTTTCTTATATAACTCTATATAAAATTATTCAACTCTTTCCACTATCCCTACAAGGTCCGTTAATTTTTCCCTTCCCATTCCCTCCACTGGCTCAAAATAAATTTTCTCCTGCCTTGTCTTCTCTAGCCCTAAGAAATACCCTGTACATTCTTCACCCTCTATTGCATACCTCGCCTTACTTATAATTATTGCACCTTTTCACATTCCCTGCTCTATCTCCTTTAGTTCATCTTTCATCCTTATGCATCCCTCTGTCACAATTACCCCTTCCCCAGCTTTCTTCTCCTCTTCGTCTAACTCCTGTTTTAACTTTTCTCTCATTCTTTCCCCTGTTCTTACTGTGTTTCTTGCTCATGCCCCTTATCCCCTCTTTCAACCTTCCCCACCACCTCCCTATATCTTCCTTATACATTCTGTCATTCATCTTGTGACAACCCTGGAGTTGTCAGCTGTGTGTGTTGTGTTTCAGGCTCCTGTAGGCGGAGTCGGTCTCTGGTGATCAGTGGGGATGTGGCACACCTGGGGGCCCACTACTTAAGGGGCCTGCAGACTGGGCTCTGGTCTCTCATTCACCGGGTCTACCTCAACATGGGCATGTGGAGGTTTTCTTTGTATTTTGTTCTTTGTAGTATTATTCCTGTAGAATAAATGCATAAATACTGTAACTGCAGAGCTTTGTGCCATTCAGTGTTTCTTGTTGCACACATGAGCCAAGGTGTAACGAGTGGGGGCTCGTCCGAAATCCAGATCCAGGTTTGTTTCTCACCCTTTTCTGTCCTGAGAAAGTAATAGGCCTCTAGTAGGATACGTTTCCCCTGGAATAGTGTACTGGTAGCCCAGGGTGTGTGATAACTTTAGAGTGTGAATGTAGTGCTTTGACCTTACATTGGTGGGACTAATTGCATTATTTATCAGGCACTAATTAGATGGATTTACCTTTTGGCGTTACCTTTCCTGGTAGGAATAAGCAACAGTATCTCTCTCGGGGGGTCTGTTGGTTTGTTATTTTTGTTTGTTATTTTTGTGCATAAACATGATTTGACTTTGTGTCTTGGGTACACGTCCATGTCCGTCTGGTGAGTAACAGCATAGCTGGTGCTTTACCTGGTCATTGGTTTTGTGTTTAAAACACCTGTCATGAAATGCATGAAGACTAGGGTCTAGAGAAGGTAGTTAGCATTGGTTAGACAGATAGTCAGGGGAAAGGTATTCCAAAGGTATTCCAAGGTGTAACTGCTCTTTAAAATGCAGTTACACTCAGAGAAATGCTTGTACTTGAAATTGTGTTTAATTTAAATAAGATGCAGTCCAGATGAGGAACTGAAGGCTCTGTGTCGTTACTGCTGCTGCATTCATGTTGTATTCTACAGATATACTTAGTTACTTTGGTATCAATCTTGGGATCCGTAACATATATCTCCAACCAATAGTTTGACATAAAAAAAATAAAAATTAGCCAAAAATCATAAAAACGGAAGGGGTACTGGCTCCTTGGTGTTGTCAGAACATACTAGCACATTGAGGCGTATGGTTAGTGTGTGTGGCCAAGCAACTTCGACAAAGAAAGAAATAATGTTATAATAAGTTTTCGTGGAAAATAGTTTTGAAAAAATATTTTTTTTTGGGGGGGGGGGGGCAGGAGTGAAGCTTCCCTAGAGCACCAAATGTGCTAGGGCCGGCCCTGCCTCCCATCCACTCCTTCTCGATCTCCCTCATACACTCCTCATCCCAGTGGGTTTCCCTCGCCTGAAGGATCAGAGCTGGTGTTGTGCAATAGTACGTAAAAAGTGTTACCATAGAATGGTGTGCCTTGAGGCACTCAATAAAATATAAAACATTAATATTGATAATAATTTATATCAAATCATAACTTTAATTGGTTAAAGTTCTCGCGGGGCACAACCCTTCATAGAAGGGAAAAGATAGCCAATTCATTGATTAAGATCAGTCTCATTTAGATCTAGTTCAATTAGAAATCTCAATATTTTACCATTAAAGATTATATAATGAACAATGAAGGTTATGGCGTTCTTAACTGTGACGGTTGGCAAAATTCACTTATGCAATATTAATGACAGTTCATTTGTGAAAGAAGAACATTTATTATGAACATAATAAAGTATAAAAACACAAATTACTTAACAATCAAACTGAATAACAACGAGATGTGTGTGTGCGTGTGAATGTAAATTAGCATTCTTTAAAGAATGGTGCCTAAGATAAGAGCCCCCCCCCCCCTTCTTCTTAGGTTGCTTTACGGCCGTTGCTTTACGGCTGAGGGGGAAGGTTTAACTAGGTGAGAAGCTATGCGTGTCTGTGTGGATGTTAATCAGATAATGATAGTCAGGGACAAAGCCTGTGGCGAGCCTAACTATTAACCGTCATTTAATTTATGCCTACAACGTCACAACATATATCAAACTTGTTAACACACCGAATTGAGTAAACAGTCTTGCTTAGCATGTATAATTATTAAGCCCAGATTATGTTACCAGTCCGAGGGAACGAGGAAAAGAAAGTTGCTGTTCAGGTTGCAGTTCTGTGACGTCTCCTGGCTTTGTGGTCGTAGAGTTCTGCATCCGTGATTCTGTCGAGCGGTGTGCTCAGATGCTGGTTGAAGTTTTCCTGCAGGACATCGAGTCGCTACGAGGAGTTTTGTAGAGCTTGAAGGGCGAGGAGATTTCCTTGAGAAGGGTGAGCTGGGAGCTGCACCCCTGACCTCCGGTTGTGGGTTGGATAGAGAAGGAAGCTGGATCAGGGCTTGAGCAGCCTTCCGCCCTCTGAGAGATGGAAGAAGAGAGGCTGTAGCAGCCTTCCACCCTCGGGAGAATTGGAGAAAGAGAGGCTGGACAGCCTACTGGCTTTCAAAGGATTGTAGAAAGAGAAAGATTTTGGGGAGACCTCTCCTTATATTGGCCCCGGTGACCTCACAGGTCTTGGACCAGAGTGACCAATAGGAGTTGACCCTTGTGGTTCTTGACACCTTTGTGTGACATTGCCCAGACCCCAGGACATGCAGCATCCTGTTACATCCTCTGGGAGACTGAGTTCCTTGTCTTTCTAAGATCAATGGAACCTGTGGCATCTTGGGGGATTGAGTCCACTCCAGCACATGCGGCATGTTTGTTACAAGTTTGACTGAAAGGAGGCCTGTGGTTTGCACAAAAACCATGTCCCAACACTGGTTTCATCCCCTGAAGATGACGTTGTCGAAAGAACCATGCCTTTCAAAATGTGTATACCCTTTACAGGCTGTCCAGGTGTGGGGTAGCGGTAATGCTGCTCTGTTACCGCATTTGAATGGGTAAGGTAGCCCGCCACCAATGTTTTTGCAGAATCGCTCATATCCTTGGTGCTCGTCTCAAAGACTCTGCGTACCACCTTGCTGCTCCCTGCCGGGACATTGAACTTTTTTTGCAACCGTGCAATGTCATTGGTGGTCCGGTGAACCCCCTTCCCTGTGCTGGAAAGGAAGAATAAATCTTTTGGATCCTCAACGTCCTCAATGTCCTCACCCCTCTTGCGTTTCCTGCCGGCTCTCTGGAAGACTGGCCGTGACCGTCTGTAGTAGATATCAAACCACTGTTGGACAAAAGAAAGGACATTGATGGGAGAAAAAGACATTAATTATGTTACTTTCAGCTGTAACAGAAATTATCTCTAACAGGTTCAGTCAGGAATTGTGGTGAACTTACTTGCTCCTGCTCCTGTGAAAGCGCAAACGAGGCCAGTTGTGTTGCTGCAGTCTTGTGCTCCTTTACCGCAATCACCCAACGTGGATGACCCTTCTCCGGTGAAAGTTCTTTGAACCTTGATAACCACTCACTCACAGTCATGTTTTCCACCACACTCGGCCGTTGCATGTGTCCTAGAACCAAAACAGCCTCAAGGTAGTACAACACAATCTGGTTATCGCTCGAATCCAATGTGGCAGGATCCTCTTCAGACAGTGCATCCAAACATGCCAAGAATCTATCCTTGGCCTCCACCAATACAGCATGACAGTCTTGAGTTGACAACTGATTTTCGTTCAGCATCCACTCATGCCTATGAGAAAAAAAAGAGTGTGATATGAGACATATGAATTGAAATATAGAAGTGAAACTCAGTTAATTGCACCAGTATCAAATGTGATAACAAATCACATTTCAGCAGGCAGAGAAAAGATTACCAGGTATTGACCATTTATATGGGTACAATGAAACAAACCTTTGGTTGAGGATCTCCTTCCTTGCTTGCTTGCCCAGTATCGGCATCATCTGGCTGAGGAGCTGAGTGAAACATTTGGCCTCTTCATGGAGCTGCTTATCCGTATTTATCAGGTTGGTTGTGTCCGTGTGGAATTTCAGGAATCTTTTCAAGCTCTTGAGGTAATTTATCTGTGTTCTCTTCTTCAGAGTAGCAGAGGTTTTAGTGAGGGACGTTTTGACTTTTTCTCTCTCATAAACAAACTGCAAGGAAACGTTCTCTTTGTTAGCAAAATATAGATACCGAGAGATGTTTTCAACCTGAAAATAAAAGACATCATGTTCAGTGACCTAGCAATGACTGTTTTGCTTCATATAAATGCGTATAAAGGTTTCTCAGAAAAAGTGTTAAACATTTATTGGTCCTTACCTCCTGTTTGTAATTTCGAATCTTTTTGTCTTTTTTCATTTGCATGGCAAAATCTTTGAGAAGTGGGTGGCTCAGAGGATGTCTGTCGTTAAGGCCTTTCTCATTCATTTCTTGCTTGCTTTTTTGAGCAAACTTTCTTGTTCGAGTGCCAACAGGGGCCTCGTCAGCCATGTCACCCCCTTCATTGTTACAAGTCGTTCTAGTGGATGGTCCAGCTTCAGCATCTGTATTGGATAGTGTCTGAGCAGCTAAAGGCTCAGCATTGGCCTGAGAGTCGGGTAGGCCACGTATAACCATGTGGCGATTTTTCAGCTCCTCAACCAGTCTGTCAAAAAGAAAACAAGATATTTGAAAATATCAGTATATAAAAATTCTTATCAAAAAAAAAAGGAGCAAGATAACGTTCTGTAAGCCACTTACCTTTGGATTGGAATCTTCATTTGACATGATTTCAGTGAGGTCTGAATAATTGAAAATTCTGCCTTCCTTAAGGATCTCGCTTGCTTCTTTCTTGGCATTTTCAACAATGGCTTGTATATCTTCCCTCGAGCCATCTTTCATGCATACCCTCGTCAAATGGACAGACAGGATATCTTGTGGTTTGGAACAAGCAGGACATAGCAAATAGTGCCTGTTTGGAGCTTTCTTGTAAAAGAAAAGAAAAGGCATGATTAACTTTTTTTAGTTTAACTCTACAGGCTATAAATAATTCCAAACATGTATTTATAAAACAGGAAAACATTAAAAATTCCTTACCGTGGAGCCATTTGTCAAACTGAGATAGGTCAGTGAAGATGAAGCAATAACAATTGGTTTTGTTTGTATCCAGCAGTTGAGGGGAGGTTCTCCAGAGTGAATTAGATAGATAGATAGATAGATAGATAGATTACTTTATTCATCCCCGAAGGGAAATTAAGTCGTCATAGCAGCCGGTACATTTGAATAAAATAAAATAAAATAAAATAAAATAAAATAAAATAAAATAAAATAAAATAAAATAAAATAAAATATTGAGGTAGAAACAATAAAAACAGAAACAGCTGGAAAGCCCAATACTTATACACAGATGAGACAGGGAATGTTGATGGGTGGAGCTACAACAAAATACTGGGTGCAATCAAAGGTGGCCTGCTATTCGTATCAAATAAAAGTGATAATTCTTTAGAGAACCCTCAAACAAAGGGTGCCTGGTATTCCCTTAAAATAAACACCTTTTTTTTGAGAATCTTCTGAATACAAACAAACAATTGTCAAAGATCATGGTCTCTCAGGTAGAAAGACCTTCTCTTGCATATGTCCATTCTTTCCAGGCTCTTTTTCTGTAAAGTTTCATCAAACACTGTGAGCCACACAGACCCCACCCTGAGTGCTCACCAAGGGTCATTCACCTACAGTCATTGCCACGACAGAAGTGTGAAATGAGTTACACATCCTTTGTTATTGTTAATGACCCAGCCTTTCACAAAAAGCACAGCACAACACGCCCGCCGGTCCAACAACATTCCTCCAGCCAAGAAATATGAATGGAACTGAGGAATTATATCTATCAAGCTACCCCAAAGAGAAACACTTATTTATAATCTTTTAAAAATGAATTCCTCTGTTTGATGAAACTTTACAGAAAAACAATTTTGAGCCTGGAAAGAATGGACATATGCAAGAGAAGGTTTGATATGAACAGCAGGCCACCTTTGTTTGAGGGTTCAAGGGTGGATCGCATACACTAACCAACCAGCACCCAGTATTTTGTTGTAGCTCCACCCATCAACATTCCCTGTCTCATCTGTGTATAAGTATTGGGCTTTCCAGCTGTAATTCACTCTGGAGAACCTTTCCTCAACTGCTGGACTGGAGAATCATCCCTCAACTGCTGGATACCAACAAAACCAATTGTTATTGCTTCATCTTCGCTGACCTATCTCAGTTTGACAAATGGCTCCAGGGTAAGAAATATTTAAAGTTTTCCTTAATAGCATGTATTCCAGTGGTGGGAGGTAGATTACTTAAGTAGATTTTTCACATATTTGTACTTTACTTGAGTATTTATTTTCCTGACGACTTTTAACTTGTACTCGTTACAAATTTCTGTACTCTTATCTATTCTCAAAACTGGACGTGTCCAGTGATTTTTTTTTTCCTAGCACTGTGCAGGTTGTTAACCAAAGAGGAAAACTATCCTATTTGTTGTGCCTAGAACTTGTTTCCTTTTGCTGACTTATCACAAGGGGTATTGTGTATCACTCCTGCTACTGATTAGAAAACGAAAAGGTCCATGTTTAGTGATATTTACAGAATTGTTTAGCGGTTATACTGTGGTCTATTAGTGGTCTTAGGCAGACACAAGAGACACTTGTTTATTACTATGTTCGTTCTTTGTTGTCCCTAGAAGTTCGAATGCACTAGTCCATTACTATTTGAACCTCAGCATCTGGGGTTCAAAATTTGTAAAATTATAGAGTATATGTATATTTTTGTTATAATTTTTTCAGTCAGTTGAAATAAATCCTGAGGAGAACGATTTTGGGTTGTTTTGTGTCTGTATAGACTATAAAAAGCACTTTGCATTTTAAATTTTGGTACTTGTACTTTTACTTTTGATACTTAAGTACATTTCAACAACAGATACTTTTAATACTTAAGTAAATTTAATATGAGCTACTTTAAGACTTTTACTTTTACCGGAGTCACTTCCAGGTACGATATCTGTACTTTCACTCAAGTATGGCATTCAAGTACTTTATACACCACTGATGTATTACCATGTGTAACCATTGTACAACTTTTGTTGTAATGACATATGGATTAATGTATTTATTTTCTTTTTCCAGGAAATCAAGCAGACACTGGCTCCTCTGTCCAGTTTGTATGAAGACCCAAGAATCCCTAAGCTGTCACCTGCGCAGATCATGCATGAAGGAATCAGAAGAATCAGACAGAGAAGAGGTGGTTGAAAAGGCCAAGAGTGATGTGTTGGACCTCCTGAAGACTAGACGGGCTTTTAGCTATAAAGTTCTTAGCCGCATTGTCTCATCTTCAAATCCACTTGAAAGACTGATTGTGGAGCTGAAAAGTCATCACATGTTTGTGACCGGAGAGGCTACACCTTTGCCCCAAGGGAATCCAAGGTCTGTCGCAGAAACTGGTGAGCCATCCGGAGAGGCAGGGTCATCTGACGTGGAATCTGCTAGCAGCGGTGAACTGTTTCAATGTAACCGGGAAACAGCTTACAAGGCCAGAACCTCATTGAAGAAAGCGAACGAAATGGGGATTCTGGAAAAGCATTCTATAGATCATCCACTGCTTCAGGGCTTTGCCGAACACCTACGGGTCAATATGGAAAATACGAAGTACAAACAGCAGGTTGAGACTGTTTCTCGGTACCTTTATTATGCCGACCCCGTCGAACCATCCTTGAAGTTTGTCAGGGACAGAGAGAAGCTCTTAAGCTACACAAGAAAACAGTCGGAGGCAAACTACACGGCACAGACTTCAGTCAAGTACCTAAAGTGCTTGAAAAGGTTGCTGCTTTTGTTTTATTATGATGTCAACAGTTTACACTATACACATAAATACTTGTTAATGCATGTACATAACTTAACTTAAATCCATCTCCTTCCTCCTTACAGATTCTTGGATTACAACACTGCATTGACCAATCTGAGAAAGGATGACAAGGCGCTCTACAATGACTGCGTTGATTTCGTGGATTACATTGGCTCTGTACAGAGTATGCTCTCTAAGCAAGTGAGCAAAGAGATTGTATCCAAGAGGCATGCGATGTTAATGGATAAAGATGTTCTTAGTCCTCGTGACTGCTGGGCCATTTTTGAGAAAGCTGAGGAAGGATTTTTGAACATCATGAATCAACTTGGTGACAGCTCTACCACCCCCCCGGAGGCTTCTCAGTGCATATTTGTGCTGTACTATCTGGAGGCAATCGTAATACTGAAGCACTGCCAAAGGCCATGTGTGGTGGAGAACATGAAGGTGAGTGTTACTGTCCTCTATTGATAGATTTCCCTTGACAGTTTAGCCATTACATTTACTAATCAATGGCATATCCTCATTTTCTACAGGTCGCCGAATGGCTTGGGCGGAAACAAGAAGCGGAACATACAATCATATATGCAGCACATTTTGCGGTTGGAATTGCCCTGTCGAAGCAGGAGGAGGAGTGGTTTGAAAAGTACTACACAAGAGTGCGACCACAACACCTTGCTGCAAAAGGGAAACGCAAGCGGGATGAACGGAATGACAAGGATGGTGATGAATTTTTCTTTGTCTCCTCAACGGGGAAGAAAATCAACAACCCAACCGCTGACCTGGACCGCCTGCATGAAAAGCACGACCTCCCCCATGTGAACAGCCAGACTGTGCGAAGAACATTTGAGACGGAAGCTAACCGCTTGGATGAGCCAAAGAAGGCATTGGTGGCTGGCTACCTGGCCCATTCTGTCAACACAACTGCAAAATACTATCGATTGAAAAATCCGGGGGCAGTTGTGGAGGGCGCTGATCTATTGGCCAAGATGGTTGAGGCGTCAAGGTGAGCACATTTTATATTTGTCAAGACAATGCCAACATAGTCAAGCACACTATTATCTATATTGAACGCACTTGTTTTTCTTCTAATCTCACTATTTTTCATTTTTATGTAGTGCCAGGCCTTCCAGAGAAGGCAACAGTCATGAGCCGTTTGGAGAAGGGCCTATTCATCTGTCTGATGAGTCTTCCAACCATGGTGACCATTGTGCTGACCTTTCATTGAAACAGCCAGTGATACATTTGCACAAGCTTCCAGGGGAAAATGAAAAGGTCAGGTTCCATGAGGCACTAAATCAACTCCTGAAAAAACACCCTGTTACACTGAGTGGGAAACAGCCACAAATGAAAGAGCGCAGGAATGTCTCTCAAGTCTGGGAGCAGAAGCTTTACACACACTGGCGGAAGATTCAATTTGAAAAGCGTGTAAACCATACCCGTGGTGAGTACTTATTATTTAATTTTTTTGTATGTATTATTATTTATTTATATTTAACATTACTTTCAAGTAAGACTGATTGCACAAATCAAAGATTTCAATTATTGTATTCATGACTAACAAAACTTGTTATTTATTTTGACAGAACAATTCAGTCGGCGTATGCCAGCAAAAGACCGAGTCGACGCATGGGTACGAAAGCAGGGATGGAAGGGGATGACTGCCAACGTAGGCAGTGTAGTTATCGACAACTGGGCACCTTCTGGATCTGTTGACCGTATCATGGACAGCAAACAGATCCAGACAATGGTGAAAACACAGCAGTGGAAAGGACTTTACATTCAGGATTTCAACGAAAGGGGCAGAGGGATCGTTACGACACGCACATTTAAGGCTGGTGAGGTTGTCTGCGACTACCATGGAACTGTTGTTAGCAGAAAGAAGGGTGAGGAAATTCACAAAATCACCAATAAAAAGGAGACTGGCTATATCTTCTTTTTCTGGAACAGCAAAGGACAGGCAATGTGCATTGATGCCCACTCAGAGACTTGTCATTGCCACCCTGGGATGCAGACGGTTGGCAGGCTGATCAATCACTCCAAAAGAAAATCCAACATAAGGCCCATGCATTTTGCTGTTGACATGGATGGAGAAGAAAAGGATATCATCCTTTTCCTCGCAAACAGGACTTTACTGGTGGATGAGGAAGTAATGTTTGACTATGGAGTCAACAAGAACTCTTTTAACAGAGAGGGTGCAAGTTGTGAATTGCTCGACGACTAGCAAATATTGTCTCTGTACTTTTAAAACACAATTCCAGTAAAGTCAGCTGATCAGACATCCCTGAACCCTCTCTTCTTCCTCATCCTTCCATTCGTATGCACGTGGAACCCCTTGCCACTGTCACGGTAGTATTTATTTATTTAGAGCATCGGACCGATTCCCTCACATCTGTGGATCCTCACCTCCTCTGGGATATTATTTGGAAAGTTTCTTCATTTCCTGTAAGTGATCTCCAGTGCGCTCCGTGAGCCTGACGGCACAGTCACGTTCACTGCAGTGATTTGATGATACACGCAGTGTTTGAAGATATTATTAAAACCTATGAATGACTCGGCTCCGTAACTCCACGGTTAAATGGAATCTAAACGTAATTTGCTGCAAGTTATGTTTAAATTCAAAGGTTCGAGTGGAACAGACAAGTCGCTCGAGCAAAACTAAGCTGTTGGTTTTATTGTAAATGATGAAGTGGATCAATAATCTGACTTCAGTTCACCACCTCACGTCTGTGTCGCCACTTTCCCCTCTCCAAAACGTTCGTACGCATGGGTCAGAGTTTGCGTGGAAATACGCAACGTTTGCGTGAGAAGTGGCGTACGCACGTTTCAGCCCCCGCAACGGTTCTAAATGAGACCTCCTGTTCTCTCCCCTCGTTGCTCCTCTCCACCTATTTCCCCTCTGTGCCTCGTTTGACCAGCGGTGGAAGTGTTTGGTCCGTGTGCCCTCTCACTGGCATTTTTCTGTCTGTTCTCTTGTTGTCCGTCCTTCACTTCACTTCTTTCATCTCCTCCTCTTGCTCTGTCCGTGATTGTTTTCATGTCTGTCTGCTCCTTCTCGTTTGTTGCCATGCTGTCCGTCTTTCGAGGTTAAACAAAAAAATCGAAATTTTCCCCAAACAGCAAGATCTGTCCGAGGGGGTTGTTTAAAATAATAAACTCTTCTTTTCGAACAAACCAAAAACTGACAATACATTGACGTAGAAACTTATTTTACTTGTGGAATAGACACTTAAGTTTGGCTTCTTTCACTGCTCTTGCCATCTCACTGTGACGACCTCAATGGGCGTGTTCAGCGTGGTATGTCTGTTAGCGAATGATTCCACCCACAATACCTATTTATACATGTAAATAAATCAGGGGGAATGTTCAGAAAGAAAAAATTAAAGTGCAATTTTATCATAATATTGTGTGACAACCCTGGAGTTGTGCTGCTGTGGTGTTGTGCTTGTGTGTGTTTCAGGTTCCTGTAGGCTGCACACTGGGCTCTCCCCTTCACCAGATCTACCACCACATCCCAGCTTTTTCTTCTACTCTATCTACTTCTACCTATTCTTCTTATGTGTAAATCCAACCGGACGTTAGCGTTGTCATTGTCTTCCATTGCCATCTTCCAATAAACCAAACAAAGAAGAAGAAGTAGAAGTTGTCTCAGTTTAAAGATTGAGATCAATCCGAGACTTTTATTCTGGGTTCCTTTGTGAGCCTGCCAGAGAGGTGGCATCATGCAATGGATTTTCATATGCTCTCTTTTTCAACAATTTGGTTTACCTCTCTTTTAAACCGATTCTGTGGCACATTTTGTGAATATATGTCTGATCTTTCACACAGTGTTTCTTCAATTAATAGACTTTTTTGCAGTCATTCCATGTTATTATATTTCATGTTATATTTTTCATGTCATTGAGCTGACTTTTTAATCCAATGCGAGTTACAATAAGTGCATCAACCATGAGGGTACAAACCCAGAGCAGCAAGCATCATGTAAGACAGGTCAAGGTCCTCAAAGAGGAGGTGAAAGTGGCTGGAGATACTTGAAGATGTAACTCGTCACATCCCCCCCAAAGGCTTCTTCCGACTTTTGCTCAAATTCTATTTCTTTTCGCCCACTTCCATGGTTTGAGGTAATGTAGAAATCTTTTCCACCCTTTTTTGTTCTTTTTGGTCTCTGGTTTTTCATCAACTTCGACCTCTGGTTCCTCAACTGAGACCTCTGATTCATCTTGTGAGACCTCTGATTCATCTCCTGAGACTTCTGATTCATCTCCTGAGACCTCTGATTCATCTCCTGAGACCTCTGGTTCATCATTTAAGACCTTTGGCCTTTGGGGTTGGATGGGTGGTTTATGTATTAAGACCTTTGGCTCAACATTTGAGACCTTTAGAATATGATCTGAAACCTCTAAGTCATTGTCTGAGAAATCAGATTTAAGGTCCAATGAATCAGTGCCCTCTGGTCCATCAACTTTGACCTCTGGTTCATCATCCGAGACATCAGTTTCAAGGTCTGATATATTAAATTCTGTGTCCAACCGGTCTCGGGTCTCTGGCACCTCATTGTCTGAGACATCAGGTTCAAGGTCCCATGATTTAGAGTAATCATCCCAGGAATATGTCCTCTCTGAGTCCTTCATCATGATTTTAGACCTTTGGCTAATGGTCCGAGAATTTTAATTCATGGTCTTTGTCCTGCAAGACCTTCTGTTCATCCTGTGAGATCCTCTGGTCATATCCAGAGATCTTCTGTGACATGTTTTCATTGAATGGATTGACTTCCTTTAATCCTATTAGCTTCCAGTTCTTAACTCTGCAAGTATTTATAAATTGTTCTATAGTAGAAACAGAGTTCTGGTGCTCCATCTCCATGACTTTGATAACATCCGCAGAAGCCACAGACTTCCTCAGCTCAATTTGAAGCTGCTCTTTGAGGACCTGGATTTTCCTTTCATAAACAGAGATCTTTTGTTTATTCTCGGAGATCTTCTGTTCATACCCAGATCACTTTTGTTTGTCCTTGGAGATGTCCTTGGGGACCTATGACAGGAATATCGGTCTAACCAGGGAGTATTCGTTTGTTATAAGTTGGGCAGGCGGCGCGCGCCGTACGCAGCGGGACTAATCCACCCGTGCCTTGAAAATAATGTGTAGTAATTTTCCCCTGGGGTTTTAAACAGGGCGAATTGTTACAGGCTTTTTGCTTCAGCTGGTTGTTGCAGTGCTCTTACTCTGTGATCTTTGTGTTGAGAGACAGAATAGTTTGGTTCTTTTCTTTAATAATGTACTTCTTTTGTAGATACTACAATCTTTAAAAGCTCTTCCTTCTTTTTACAGAGTGATCCCTCTAAGATCCCTCTAAGAATGCAGGGCACATTTTGGGAGCTGGTTATAAGCGTATGAAGTAATGTTTTCAGGATCTCCTTCTCTGCTTTTTCTTGTTTGTATTTTTCCTCCATACAGTGAAGGTCCTTCTGAAGCTTCTTAATAAGAGTGCTTATCTCTTCACAAAGGGAACTCCCCCCCTTAATGGTTACCACCTCACGTCTGCCTGGATAACGTTGTTCATTTTGGAGCAGATGGTTCTGGGTGATTCTTGGTAACCTGTTCACTGTTGCCATCTTCCTTAAGAATATAAGCTCTTCTTCTTGTATGGTAGGCGGTTGGCAAGTAAGTAGAGTGCAGTACCGCCACATCGGGTACACATGATGAGTTCATTATGTATTCAAAGGAGAG
>NC_084966.1:15310541-15370541 GCF_949316205.1 Platichthys flesus
CTCTTTTGATGTCAAGAGGTCAGTGAGGCGGGGCTGCCCAATGTCAGCACTGCTCTACAGCATGGTGGCGGAGCCGTTGGCGGCTTTAATTGCTAATGATAAAAGAGTGTGTGGAATAGGTAAGGGAAAAATTTGCGTAATGCAGTATGCGGATGATATTAATGTAATGGTTAAAAGTGAGAGTGATGTAGATATAGTGTTGAAACATATAGAAACTTATGAGAGCTTCAGGAGCAAAAATTAATATGGGAAAAGTCTGAAATAATGAGGATGGGTAGGAACAAAGATCTAAATAACAAATGGGGATTCAAAGTAGTAGAGAATAAAAGAAAAGTGCTCGGAGTGTATGTTGGAAGTGATGAGAATGAATGCGATGATTTGACGTGGAAAGATGTTATTGGACGTATGCAAAAGACCCTGTGTATGTGGAGGGCTAGGGGTTTGCTTTTAAGGGGAAGGGTGGCCGTCTCACCAATGCTCTAGTTTTGTCGCAGGTGAACCATGCATTGAGCACTTGTGCGCTTCCGACTTGGGCTGAGCAGAAGATTGCAAAAGTCGTTAGAGACTTTATTTGGAGGAGCAAAGCAGCCAGTATTGCGCATAGAACGCTGATAAGGGTCAAAGATCAGGGTGGGCTAGGATTGATGGACGTACTCGCAAAAAGAACTGCGTTACGAACTAAATTGATAGGTAAATTTAGGGATGCAAGTCGGGAGGCGGCCTGGAAAGGCCACTTCAGCCAGTGGCTGAGCACATATGGTCTCTTGAGTAAAGACAATTTGTTGCAGATTCAGGACACAGCGGCATATGCACATCTGCCGCGGTTCTTCCAGGAGGTGCTCAACGCGTGGTTCCTGCTATTTGATTTGAAGACCACACTCGTATGCGAGTCAAGAGCGTCTGTGATGAGGCTGCCGTTCCTCTCCAGCCCATATTTTAAACAGGGAGGCAAAGGGGTCATCAAGAGCGTGGCTCTTGAAAGGGCGGGGCTGAAGCGGGTGGGAGATCTAGTCGACAGGGGAGGGAGATGGGATAAAGAAAGAGTGATTAGGATAGTGAGAGAGAAGGGGATAACATATAGGAGGGAAGTGATTGTGAAAGTGTTGGAGAGAGTGGAAGGGAGTGTGATGAGTGAATGGGGGGACGGGTTTAGAAATAAGGGGAGGGTTGGGCAGGATGATGCGGTGGGAATCTCCCTGCGCCTGGGGGGGGAGACACACGCCATTGCTGATATCACAACAAAGATTTGGTATAAGCATGCATTGAAACAGAGTGCAAAAACCCACATGCGAGAGTAAATGGACAGACACATATCCGGACATTACACCCAACATTTTGTGGAAGTATATTGACATACCGCACACACCGCATGCAATATTCAATCTTGATTTCAAGAGAAGGCACAGGAGGATTTTCACATGCATCATCCTGCACCAAATGCTCAGGGGAGTGTATGGGAGGACGTGTATGGTGTGTGAAAGGAGGGATGAAGACTTCATCATATTTTTGTGTATTGTTGCGAGCTAGTAGAATTCTGGGGAAAAATCAAGGGGCTGCTGGGAGGGTGCAGTGTGGGAGACTGCTAGGTGGATCGGGGTTGGGAATTGTCTGTACTCTTGGGAGTGAATAGGAAATATAAAAATTGGAAAAAGATCAACATGATCCTTGGGTTCGCAAGGAGGGCGATTTTTAACAGACGCAAGTTTGCACTGTATGAAAGGAGAAAGTTGGATGTATGGAGGCTGTTTGTGAATGAATGGAAAAGACACTTACGAATGCTGTATGAGAATGGAATTGTATGGATGACTGAGCAGGGCACTGTTTGGGGTTGATTTGGCTGGTTTAAAGGGGGTGGCTTAATTTTGGAGGTGGGAGAGTGAGGGAGTTTTGTGTGGGATTTTGGTTTTGTGTGGTTTTTCGAATGAGGGGTGGATTATTTTGTGGGTAAATGGTCGAGGTTAAAAGATTCTGTGTTTAGCTGTTCGGTTTGCGCTTTGGGACTGAGGGGCAGTTTAATTTCGAGGGTAAGTGTATTCGGGATAAGATACTGCTTCTGCTGTCTGGTTCTTATTTTTTTTTATTTAAAAGAGAAAGTGTGTTTAGTTAATTGTTTGTGCGGCTTCTGAGGGTGGTTTAATTTGTGGGATTGTTTTCATTTATTTGTATTGATATACGTATAAATGAATGCGTAATTGCATAAAATGGAATATATTTCTGATAATAAAAAAGATTAAAAAAAAAATATGCCCTATCTCGTCTGATCTCGGAAGCTAAGCAGGGTCGGGCCTGGTTAGTACTTGGATGGGAGACTGCCTGGGAATAACAGGTGTTGTAAGCTTTTACATGACGTATAAACAAGGTTCAGAGGGTGGACTCATTCGCTTACGGCCACACCAACCTGAATACGCCCGATCTCGTCTGATCTCGGAAGCTAAGCAGGGTCGGGCCTGGTTAGTACTTGGATAGCAGACTGCCTGGGAATACCAGGTGCTGTAAGCTTTTTTCCACTTTTACTTGACATATTTACATGTATAAATAAGGCTCAGAGGGTGGCCTCAGTAGTCTACGGCCACACTAACCTGAACGGACCACTGGGAAGTCGCATCAGAGCGCGACGGCAACACAGCAGCGGAGACTTTATTCAGTTTGAATCAATCCAACCGGACAATAGACTTGAGATTGTTTTGTTGACACTACGTGTTCCCCCGTGGCATTGACGCACTGTAAGGGGGTCTCGATGCCGGTCGAAATGGCGGAAGGAAAAAAGGAGCGAGGGGGCAGTGATGCTCTCCTCAGCGGAGAGAACAAGGAGGAAAATAATGACACAGTTCTGAACAAACAAAGCATAGAAGTGTTAAGAGATGGGAGAAAGCTAACTCTGGTGGTTGAGGCAGAGGGTGAGAGCGTGACAACGGCGATGGATCTGATGAGGTGTGTGCGCGAGTTGTGTGGAGGGCTGCTGGGTTGCAGGTACTTAACTGAAAACAAATTTGAGATGACCATGAGCCACCCAAGATGCCAAGAAAGGTTGATGGAGGGGTTCAAGATGGGTGAAACCAGGGTGCACGCCAGGGAGATTGTCAATGACGAGCTGGTGGTGTCATTTATGAACCTGCCATTTTACGTTGAGGACCAGGAAAAACTGGAGAAGCTACAGATCTAGGGTGTGTCGGCTGCATCCCCGATTAGGAGGAGGATGTGGCCGGGGACAAATGTTGCGGATGGGACACGGTTCCTTAAAGTTAAATTTAATAATCAACTTCAATCTGCCGTACTCGTCTAAATTCAGCACAGCGCTAGGGGCGGAATATTTCAGGGTGATTCACGATAAGCAGGACAGAGTGTGCAGGATGTGTATTCAGTCGGGGCACCTGATGAGAGTGCCCTGAGTTTCAATGTCACAGGTGTGGAGTACAGGGGCACTTCGCCAGGGAATGCGGCAAAGATGTAAAAAAATGTGATCTATGCAGGAACCGGACGGAGGAGTGCAGGTGCAATAGGAGTGAGACCGAAGAAGGGAAGGGGGAGGAGGTGAACGAGAGTGAGGGGGGGAGCGAGAGTGAGAGCAGTGAGGAGGGTCACTCGGAGGGAATGGAAAGCATAGAGGAGGAACACGTACAGGGAGAGGGAAACATGGCAGGGATGAGAGGGCGGCTGCGAGAGAGGAGGGAAAGGGAGGAGGACACTATGAAGAAAGTCGCGTGCGGGATGGAGAGCGGGTGCAGATGGAGACGACCAAAGGGAAGAGGGGCAGAGAGGAGAAATGAGACCAGGAGTCAAGCAAGGAGAGAGGGCGAAGGAATGACGCGGCGGCGGCTGCAGAGGGGAGGAGAGATGCGCAGACGGTGAGGACGAAGGAGAAGGGCTCGACAAAAGGACGGAGAGGCGGAGTGGAGAATGCTGACCTGGGGCCAAAGGAGAGGAGGCAGCACGGCGACAGGAAGACAGAAGAGAGGAGAGAAGTGCAGAGTGGAGTATCTCCCACCGGGTCTGGAGAGGACACCCGCACGTCACAAACGGTAGGATCCAAGACTGACATGGAGTTAATGCAGGAAATTAGTCTAATAAAGAAGAGACAGAACACCAAGAGGCACAAGAGGATTAGCAAGATAAGTAAGAGCAAGAACAAAAAATGAAAACAAAAACACTACTTATAATGTTAACAATTATTTCAATAAATGCAAGGGGGCTAAAAAACAAAAACAAAAGGGAACAGATATATGGGACGAGCGATTTTGATATATGTTTACAGGAAACACACAGGGACAAGAGATGTATGAGGGAGGTGGAGAATAAATGGAGAGGAGAAGTATATGCAAACAATGGTGATGGGAATGCAAGGGGGTAGCGATATTAATAAAAAGAGTGATGATGAGGGGGATGGAAGGATGATAGGACTCAAATTTGAATATATGAATGAAGGCTTTAAGCTGGTAAATGTGTATGCGCCAAATGAGGAGAAAGAAAGGTGATGTTTGAAAAGATGGGATCAATGTGTGATGACAACTGTATGATAGTGGGGGATTTTAATGTGTGGTGTGAGAAACTGGATGTGTCAAAGAACATGCATTTAAAAATGACACAAGAGGTATTAGAAAAACTAAAAAGTATGAAAGGACAGTGATGTATGGAAAGAAAGAAATCCAGAGGGGAGAGAGTTCTCAAGAGTACACCTGGTAAAAGGGGAATTAAATCACGGCAAACAATTACGCTGCACTGAACGGTAAGTGTAAATGTAAAGTGAAAATAACGAAACCAGTCAGTATGACTTGTGAACGAATATCAGTCACGTCTTTCTAAAACAGTGGTCATGCGAAAGGGAATGAGGTAACTGTTTACTCTACTAAACCAATGCAGGTCAAGTGAAAAAGGATCCAAAGACTCATACAAAGCCCCAGTCGGGAGATGAACGAATCCTTTCTGTTTCCTTGACTGAGCCTATGCATCAGTCCCGATGCGTGGACACGAGAAAATGAACGAATTGTTCACGAACGACACATCACGAAAGGGGTGTCTTCTACAGATGCACCATAGAGAGCATCCTGACTGGCTGCATCAACGCCTGGTATGTCAGCTGCACCGCCCTGAACCATAAGGCTTTACAGAGGGTGGTGAAGTCTGCCCAGCACATCACCAGGACAGCGCTACCATCCATAGAGGACCTCTACACCCAGCGGTGCAGGAAGAAGAGCAGCCGGATAATTAAAGACCCCTTTCAACCCAGCCATAAACATTTTTGCCTGCTGCCATCTGGCAGACGGTACCGCAGTATCCGGGCCCGCACCACCAGGCTCAGAGACAGTTTCATCCCCCAGGCCATAAGACTTTTAAACTCCTCTCCGTAACATACACTCCTGATCAAAATCTTAAGACCAGTTAAAAAACTGCATGAATTTGCATTTTGCACTGTTGGATCTTAGGAAGGTTCTAAGTAGAGCTTCAAAATGCAAAAATAAGAAATGGGAACAAGAGACCAAAAGTTGTGAGCAGGCAATTTATTGAAAACAACAATTTAACTCAAATAAGCTGTTCATCAGCTGATCAAAAGTTTAAGACCACAGCCTTTAAAAGCCAAAATCTCTGCAAAATTTGGATTCCATGTCATTTCCTGTCAAGTAATCATACTGTGAAGATCTCTTGATGGCAAAGGCCAAAAAACTCACCGTCTTTGAACGTGGTAGGATTGTTGAACTGCATAAACAAGGCCTCTCACAACGTGACATTGCTGCTGAGGTTGGACGCAGTAAGACATTTTGCATTACTTAAAAGATCCTCAGGGTTATGGAACAAAGAAATCAAGTGGTAGACCCAAAAAAATCTCACCGGCGCTGAGCCGGAGGATCCGAATGGCTGTCCGTCAAGACACGGGACGATCCTCGTCCCAAATTAAGGCCATTACTGGTGCTGACTGCAGCCCAATAACCATCAGGCGGCATCTGCGAAGGAAGGGCTTCAAAAACAAGAAACATCTTCAAAGCCCACGTCTCCTTCAACGCCTCAACATTGCCCGTTTAGACTTTGCAAGGGAGCACCAAACATGGGACATTCAAAGGTGGAAGAAAGTTTTATTCTCTGACGAGAAAAAATGTAACCTTGATGGTCCTGATGGCTTCCAACGTTACTGGCATGACAAGGAGATGCCACCTGACATGTTTTCTACGCGGCACAGTGGAGGGGGCGCCATCATGATCTGGGGTGCTTTTTCCTTCAATGGAACAATGGAGCTCCAGGTTGTGCAGGGGTGTCAAACAGCAGCTGGCTGTGTGGAGATGTTTCAGCGGGCATCCCTCATAACTGAGGGCCCTCGTCTGTGTGGTAACGACTGGGTTTTTCAGCAGGACAACGCTCCAATTCACAATGCCCGTCTGACTAAGGTTTTTTTCCAGGAGAATAATATCACTCTTTTGGACCTTCCTGCGTGTTCCCCTGATCTTAATCCAATTGACAACATTTGGGGATGGATGGCAAGGGAAGTTTACAAAAATGGACTTCAGTTCCAGACAGTGGATGCCCTTTACCATCTTCACCACTTGGCGCAACATTCGCACTAGCCTTTTGAAAACACTTGCATCAAGCATGACAAAACAAATTTTTGAAGTGATCAACAATAATGGTGGAGCTACTCATTACAGAGTCAGTTTTTGACACTTTAATTTCTGTTTTATTTTTTTTAGCTGTGGTCTTAAACTTTTGATCAGCTGATGAACAGCGTACTTCAGTTGAATTGTTGTTTTCAATAAATTGCCTTCTCACAACTTTGGGGCTCTTGTTCCCATTTCTTCTTTTTGCATTTTGAAACTCTACTTAGAACGTTCCTAAGATTCAACAGTGCAAAATGCAAATTCATGCAATTTTTTAACTGGTCTTAAGATTTTGATCAGGAGTGTATAATGACGTCACTTTCTGCCTAAATTTGGGAATGTTTCCTACCTTAAGATTTAAGGACCCGCTGAAAACCCTCTCTCCTCTCATTATTCCATAGGCAGTTCAAGGTTAGTTCAGACGAAGAGAAACACACTGAACACATCTGGAGACAACACTTAAACGTTTGAACTTAAGATGCAAGGCGCCTTAAGATATTAACATGTCATTATGATCTATACCTATGCTAGAGAAAGTCATTAGCTGGATATTAAAATACCATTCATTGTTTGTATCTGTGCTATGGATATCTATTAGCTAAGGGAATATACTACACCATCTTGTAGGAAATACCCGTGGGCTGAACTGGACTTTCACTGGATGGGCGAAGCTGAGAGAGAAGCTCTGATAGAGAAGGATCGTCTTGCTGCTGGTTAATCAAATCACTAAGAGAGACAGACAAAGGAACAATAGGCAGCCACACAACATCGTCAGATATAACTTCAATTTGTTTTCTCTTTACCAGTCTGTGCTCGGGTTACTGCACATGCTGAAAATACCTCTCGGTCAACAGGTCCCCTCATCAGTCAGGTAGAACAACCTACCAGTGAAGGCAGTATATCAGGCCGTAATTTGTTTCCAGCCAGATCATTCCCTAGGATGATCGCCACTCCTGGAACCAGGAATGATGGCCGGACTCCCATGGACACCTGTGCCTTAACTAAAGAACAGCACAACAAAAAACGATGCAAAGGAGCCAAAAACAGTTGCATACCCTTCTTCCAGTGTCCCTCCACTGGACAATAGTTACAGGTTCTGCTTTGATAAGGAGTATTCATTAGCCAACACAACATCTTTCTAGCTTGATGCTCATTTATGTAAGTAGTAACTCGGTTAGGAAGAATATCTTTAAACTGAACAGAACCAATTCCTTAAGATCTTCCATTTCATTTCTCATAAGCTACAAGCCAGCGATTAAAATGGGTGGTCAGTGCTCGCTCCAGCTCTACATACGTTTGCTCTTCTGATCTTCTCAGTTTCCTGAACTGCTGGCGATCGCCTCCGGCACAATTTCATAGGACCTAAGCCTCTGTGAGCCCACATTGCAAGAACAACATCTCTACATCAGTCCACTGGCATGCTTGACTTAACCGCTCAAAAAGAAAAGAAATTACCCACATCCTTCTCACAAAATGTTGGTAGTAACCTTAAAATATAAACTACATCAAAAGTATCTGTGGACACTGCTGGCAAAAATGGATATAACTCACGCTCTTTAATCAGCTCCAGTTCAACCTCACGCGGCTTAGTAGTTACATTTAATCATTCAAACTCCCATTCTTGATCCCTGGCATGAACTCGCTCTTCATGGGCACGTGATTCACTTTCCTGTTAGTGATGTAGCAACATAATTTCTGTCTTCTGTTCAACTGTTATGTCACCAAAGTCATAAAGGACTGCCCTCTAACCTTGATCTACCAGCTACTTCCTCTTCAGCAACAACCTCATCTCTGGAACAAACCGAAGGGGGGAAAAACCAACCTGTCCTAACTGGGCCTTTAAAGTAGAGTACATTACTTCCTTGTGAACCGTTCTATTTCATAATGCTCTGCAATTTTTAGCAACTGCTCCCTGGTACATTTTCCTAGCACCTCCACACTTGGAAACTGCACAAATTCCTCCATGGTAGCCATCTTTTCAAAAGAACCAACCCATATATATATATATATATATATATATATATATCATCACCTATATCATCTATATCTATCATCACCTTTGGAATACCTTTCCCCTGACTATCTGCCTAACCAATGCTAACTACCTTCTATAGACCCTAGTCTTCATGCATTTCATGACAGGTGTTTTAAACACAAAACCAATGACCAGGTAAAGCCCCAGCTTTGCTGTTACTCACCAGACGGACATGGATGTGTACCCAAGACAAAGTCAAATCATGTTTATGCACAAAAATAACAAACAAAAATAACAAACCAACAGACCGCCCGAGAGAGATACTGTTGCCTATTCCTACCAGGAAAGGTAACTCCAAAGGTAAATCCCTCTAATTAGTGCCTGATAAGTAATGCAATTAGTTACCGATGTAAGCTCAAAGTACTTCATTCACACTCTAAAGTTATCACACACCCTGGGCAACCAGTACACTATTCCAGGGGAAACTTAACCTACTAGAGGCCTATTACTTTCTCAGGACAGAAAAGAGTGAGAAACAAACCTGGATCTGGATTTCGGACGAGCCCCCACTTGTTACACCTTGGCTCATATGTGCAACAAGAAACACTGAATGGCACAAAGCTCTGCAGTTACAGTATTTATGCATTTATTCTACAGGAATAATACTACAAAGAACAAAATGCAAAGAAAAGAGTATACCCGGTGAATGAGAGACCAGAGCCCAGTGTGCAGGCCTCTAAAGTAGTGGCCAATCCCGGGTGTGCCACATCCCGTTAATTACCAAGGTCTGACTCCGCCTACAGGAGCCTGAAACACAACACAAGTACAGCAGACAACTCCAGGGTTGTCACAAGATGAATGACATGATGTATGAGGAAGATATAGGGAGATGGTGGGGAAGGTTGAAAGAGGGGATAAGGGGCATGAGCAAGAAACAGTAAGAACAGGGGAAAGAAAGAGAAAAAAGGTTAAAACAGAAGTTAGAGGAAGAGGAGAAGAAAGCTGGGAAGGGGGTAATTATGACAGAGGGATACATAAAGATGAAAGATTAACTAAAGGAGATAGAACAAGGAAAGTGTTAAGGTGCAATAATTAGAAGTAAGGCGAGGTATGCAATAGAGGGTGAAAAATGTACAGGGTATTTCTTAGGGCTAGAGAAGACAAGGCAGGAGAAAAATTATTTTGAGCAAGTGGAGGGAAAAATAAAAATAACAGACCTTGTAGAGATAGTGGAAAAGAGTTGAAGAACTGTAGAGAGAGTTATATAAGAAAGAAGAGGTAGATGTGGAGAGTAGCAGACAGGTGATAGACAAGATGGAAGATAGACTGAGCGATGAGGATAGGTGTGCGAAGGAGAGATAAGTAATGGAGAGCCAATGACTGGATGTGGCTTTAACTTTTAAATATCTCGTCCCATCAGTCACATTATTTCCAGGCGACATCCTCCTCTTTATCTGAGATACTGCCGAGACTACCCAGCCCTGGAGTTTATCTAGTATCATACTGTCACTGATGTAAAATGGCATATTCATTAATGATACCACCAGCTCATCATTAACTGGCTCTCTAGCATGCACCATCGTTTCTCCAATTTGAAACCCATCCATGAGCCTCTCATTCCCTTTCGGGTGACTCATGGTCATTTCATTCTTTTTTTCGTCATCGTCTACACACACAGCTCCCTCACACACCTCATCAGCTCCATCGACGTTGCTTCATCCTCGCCTTCCATCTCTACCATTACGGTTAGCTCCCTCTCATTCCCTTGTTTCTGCACCTCTTGCTCTGCCTTTAACTCCGTGCCTCTCCCGCTATCACCTCCGTGGGTCACCGCGTTTCCACTCACCCGCTCCGTACTTGCCTCCGCCATTGTCGCTTGGTACACTTCCAAACAGGCATCAGACACCCCCGCACAGTGCGTCACTGCCGTAGGGACACACACACACTAAACAAGACAATCACAACGCTAACGTCCGGTTGGATTTACACATAAGAAGAAGAAGAGGTAGAAGTAGATAGAGTAGAAGAAACAAGATGTGGTGGTAGATCTGGTGAAGGGGAGAGCCCAATGTGCAGCCCTCTTAAATACTGGTCAGCAACAGGTGTGCCATATCACTGCTGATTATTAAGGTCTGACTCCGCCTACAGGAACCTGAAACACACACAAGCACAACACCACAGCAGGACAACTCCAGGGTTGTCACACAATATTATGATAACATTGCACCTTAATTTTTATTTTCTGCACATTTCCCCTGATTTATTTACATGTATTAATAGGTATTGTGGGTGGAATCATTCGCTAACAGACATACCACGCTGAACACGCCCATTGAGGTCGTCACAGTGAGATGGAAAGAAGCAAAACTTAAAGCCTGAAACATGCTTCTGCGACTGCGTCTGCGTCTTTTCACGTCGCTGTGGCGCAAGACTCGTTTTCATTCATGCTTCCCCAACCGTTGCGCGTCTTACAAAGCAATTCCGCGCCAGAACACTAGGCGGAGTAATGCTTTTTGTCGAAGACGACCTTAGAGACGCCTTCTTTCTTCTTTGTCGATTGTTTATTTACATAGCCACTGCGGCTCCTCGTAGCCTTTTTCTGGCGGACAAATCCGCCAGTCAGTGACAGGTTATACAAGTGATCATACTATCGGATATCTTCTGCCAAGTGCTCTTCTATTTGGTCCATATTCGTTCTTCTAAATCTTCCGTGATTTCTGCCGGTATTATGGGGCATGAAACCGAAATGCAGCTCCAGAAGGGATGTAGAGCAGACCAATCACAGCCTTGCGGGCTGAGTGAGCTTGCGGAACTTTGCCGTAAATTTTAGAAAAGGGGGTCGACACCCGTCAGCACGTAAGGAGGGATACAGAAGCACGTAAGGGACCCGGAAGGGCTCTTGCGCTTACGGGCCCGTGAAAACGCAGAAGCATGTTTCAGGCTTTAGTGTCTATTCCACTAGTATAATACGTTTCTACGTCAATGTATTGTCCGTTTTTCGTTTGTTCGAAAAGAAGAGTTTATTATTTTAAACAATCCCCTGACAGATCTTGCTGTTTGGGGAAATTTCGATTTTTTTATTTAACCTCGAAAGACGGACAGCACGGCAACAAACGAGAAGGAGCAGACAGACGTAAAAACAATCACGGACAGAGCAAGAGGAGGAGATGAAAGATGTGAAGTAAAGGACGGACAACAAGAGAACAGACAGGAAAATGCCAGTGAGAGGGCACACGGACCAAACACTTCCACCGCTGGTCAAACGAGGCACAGAGGGAAAATATGCGGAGAGGAGCAACGAGGGGAGAGAACAGGAGGTCTCATTTAGAACCGTTGCGGGGGCTGAAACGTGCGCACGCCACTTCTCAAGCAAACGTTGCGTATTTCCACGCAAACTCTGACCCATGCGTACGAACGTTTTGGAGAGGGGAAAGTGGCGACACAGACGTGAGGTGGTGAACTGAAGTCAGAGTATTGATCCAATTCATCATTTACAATAAAACCAACAGCTTAGTTTTGCTCGAGCGACATGTCTGTTCCACTCGAACCTTTTAGTTTAAACATGACTTGCAGCAAATTACGTTTAGATTCCATTTAATCGTGGAGTTACGGAGCCGAGTCATTCATAGGTTTTAATAATATCTTCAAACACTGCGTGTATCATCAAATCACTGCAGTGAACGTGACTGTGCCATCAGGCTCACAGAGCGCACTGGAGATCACTTACAGGAAATGAAGAAACTTTCCAAATAATATCCCAGAGGAGGTGAGGATCCACAGATGTGAGGGAATTGGTCCGAGGCTCTAAATAAATAAATACTACCGTGACAGTGGCAAGGGGTTCTGCGTGCATGCGAATGGAAGGATGAGGAAGAAGAGAGGGTTCAGCGATGTCTGATCAGCTGATACAGATTATATTGATCTGTGATCTGTGATATTTTGTTTTAACTTCAGGCTCCGTTCTCTCTCTCGTCTTCACTCACACCCGTTCTCCGCAGTCCGTGCTGTTTTCGTTCTGTTTTTTTTTTGTCTTTCGTTCGGTTATTTCCACCCCTTGCTCCCCTTGTTACCAAACTGACTCCCAGCTCTGCACTTTCCTCCAGCCGTCCCCTTGAAAAGTTTCTCCTTCGATGTATGTTAGTTTCCTATGATCTGGTCTGGCTATGATTTGGCCTGAGTCATCAAAGCACACTGTCTGAAGTTATTGTTTGATCTGAATTAAACTGTACAATTTGCAAGGTTTTCTTTATGTAAAAGTTAATTTAAGACAGAAATAGAGTATCAAACGTAAATATAAGCATGTAAATATCAAGTTTTGCTAAGATATCTTATTATTATTTCAGAGGAGCGTGACTCTGGATCAGTTCAAAGACCTCCACTTGTTTGCTGAGCTTTCGACAACTTCTCAGGGTCGTCTTCAGTGAACTCAAATAGCTTTTGCCTCATCAGGTGAGCTAAGGTTGTAATGTTGGTCGTGAGATAGTATATTTTAATTATACGCTGACAAATTTACTAAGTGTTTAAATCATAAAGCTGAGAAAAACATCACCTGGAAAAATCCTCTACTCCCTGTTAGTAAATTTAACATCGTAACTTTCACTCTGTAGGGGTTGCAGTGTCTGATGACAGTTCATCAATACTTTAGTTTAATGACAGCCACTGATCAAGTTGATGCAGCTACAGAGCTCATTTCTATGACTCAAACAAGTAGCTGCAATAAAGCAGGAGAAGCTGAGCTACTGGAAAACAAAGCTTCTGACAGAACATGGAGGAGAGTTCTTCTGGTAGTGGACTTTACTCAGGTTCACATCATTTGGAGAGCAGCTCCGTCTGTTGGCTGCCTGAGGTTACTACAACACAGTACGGTTACATGATGTGAGGCCGGAATTGTCATTTTTCTAAGCAACTGTCACTTTTCTATTGAGCAAGGAAAGATACAAGGTAATACGATAAATATAACAACAAAGGCACACTCTTTAAAAAGTATGGTATTTGAAGTAATGACGATATTGCTGAACATCATGTTACATGATGCATGTGTGTAGGTAAAAGTAGGCTACCCCTTCACAGAGTTTAAAGCTATGTTTTATAATATTTGATGTTTTGATATTAACTAACTTCTTAATCTGAACATTGTAAGATGACATCTAATATTGCTCAATCTATCTAGACTCCCTGTAGTTAAGAACTGTTGACGCAGGAATTGTTCTTCTCCACATCGTAGCCTCCGGCAGCCAGTGAGTAAGTCAATAGGTCAGTCAGTCAGGGTCCAGAAGGCTTCAGTGTAAGGCCGTTACCAAACTCCCGAGGTACGAGGGAACGTCAGTGTCTTTCGCACGCTGTGGTGTGCACGTAGAGGACCACTCATGTGTTCTTCATAGCAGCAGATGTAGATATGTGAATTTAGATTTTCACTTTATGGCTGTGTGTCTGTGTGTATATATTTATGTGTGAGGGTGGATATGTGTGTGAGTGTCTGTGTATTCATGTCAATGTCTGTTTGTTAATCTATTTGAATTAAAATACAAGTCAGATAATGTAAGTAACATGATGAATTTATTTAACTTGGCCAACATTTCTTTTTTCTTGTCTCACCACTCTCCCCACGTGCTTGACTGAAAGATGGAATGAGTAATGTCCACTTCACTTCCTTAAATTGTGGTCAGATTGTTGTTTATTTTATAGTGATGCTGTTACAGGGGGTGACTCATTTTCACCTACGCCTCAACATCCGTTCAAAGCAACAAACTGGTGAGGTGCAGCACCTAATCAAACAGCTCTGTCCCTGGTCCTTTTTAATTACACTCTGATATTTAACTTAGTGTTCAACTGATCAAGTTGATGCAGCTACAGAGCTCATTTTCAAAACTCAGAACAGATCAGAATCTGCAATAAAACAGGAGAAGCTGAGCTACTGGAAAACAAAGCTTCTGACAGGACATGTAGGAGAGTTCAACTGGTAGTGGACGTTGTTCCAGTTCACATATCTGGAGAGCAGTTCTATCTGTTGGCTGCCTGGTGTTACTACAGTATATATACACACACATGCATGTGTATAAAGAGATAACAGTTTAATATTAACTGTTTTTAAGGGTCACTTCTACGTTTAGAAATTAAAGAGGAATCTACGATTAGTAATTGTTATGTGATGTTTTGATATTAAATAACTTTGAAATCTTGACATTGTAAGACATCTACTCGGAGAACGACTTGTTGTTGAGCAGAGGATGTGAGCTCTCATTGACTCGGTGTGTGGCTCTTAAAAGAGCCGTTGTGTTGTTGAGCTGTTGGAAAGTGAGTTTATCCGCCGAAGCCGTAGAGAGTGCGGCCCTGTCTCTTCAGAGCATACACCACGTCCATGGCGGTGACGGTCTTCCTCTTGGCGTGCTCGGTGTAGGTGACAGCATCGCGGATCACGTTCTCCAGGAAAACCTTCAACACGCCGCGGGTCTCCTCGTAGATCAGACCGGAGATACGCTTCACTCCGCCACGGCGAGCCAGGCGGCGGATGGCGGGCTTGGTAATTCCCTGGATGTTATCACGGAGAACTTTGCGGTGACGCTTTGCGCCTCCTTTACCGAGCCCCTTTCCTCCCTTTCCTCGTCCAGACATCTTTCTTCAGTAAGATGAGATCTAGTCAATGCACTGCTACGCGAAAACACAGCTAGTCATAGCCAGAATGAGGACCTGTTAGAAGACAGAGGCAGCCGTCTTCCTCCTCTGTGGATTCTCATGGCCGCTGATAAATACGTCAATGGTGCGCTAGCGCCTCCACAGGTGTGGATGTAGGACGGCAGATATTAAAGTCTGACACTTTCTCAGTTTTGTGTAGCAGTAGGACTGTAGCACGTTTCCATCAAGTAGGAATAGTGCCGGTGAAAAAGGCTTGGTTAGAAATAAGAGTATCATTAGGACTGATTGTGGTAGTACTTAGTCAAAGTATGAATATTGAGCAGCCTTGAATGAAAAACAATGGTCACACAAAGACTCAGCTCACAATGTCTCACTTAGCCCTCCTGTTAGCCTCACAGTTAAATAGTTTATCCTTTGAGTCCTTTGGACCCCAGCTATTAAAACCCTCCATAACATTATTGGAATAAAAATTGTAACCTAAGTGACCAAGTATGTAACCAAGTATGGTTTGTGTGTTTGTTAACTACTTAAATAGCTTTTAAGCTTTTAAAAAAAAAAAAAAAAATGACATGTAATGTAATCTAAAACACAACCCCCAACCAAACGTGTTAGTGCAGTGTCCAGCAGTGTAAGCACTTGATGCTTGTGTGGAACTGTTTTTGAAAGTGTTATGGACATTTATTATAAGTCCGGGCTGACAGTGTGACTATGTTCACCTTTCATTTTGCATCATTGGATACTGACCAGTTTTAAAAGCACCTCATGTATGCTTGAAAGTGTTGTTGATTACAATCTGACATTCTGCTGGATTCTGTTTTATTATATTCATCTGGTTTTGTTTGCAGATATGGACATTGAATAAAATGGTAATGGTTATGTGGGGGCATCCTTAAAATTGTATTTTCATCCCCCGTAACCTGTAGCAGTCCACAACGACGGGGAGCTTGTCAACATGTTGGTTTATCCCGAATATGAGAAGAGCCGGTCTGGTCTAATTTCAACAAGTATTTACTAATATGACGCCTTGTGAGTCTTCAGTAAGCATGCACCATCTCCAGACCAAACAACGCCTTGCCTATCTGCCCTCCTGAAGCTGGGCCAGCTGCATGAACTCTGTGTGGAAGCTAAGGGAGGTATGCTTTAATATAAAAAGTTAAGTATGAGAACAAGTAAAAGTACAGCGTAATGAATGTCACAGATTCAAAGTTCTCACAGTAGGCCTTATTAGACAGCTGCAAGTTTGAACAGCGATGTGACGCACACACATTTGAACCAGCTTCCACATTAACACTAAGCAGCAAAGGTTACTAAAAGTCACCGTGTGAGGGCTACATATTTCCCACATATTCTTCCCAAACTGCCCCTACCCCCACCCCCGTCTAACAAACTGCTTTTGTTTAAAGTTGACTTTCAGAGCCATCTCCACAGACACGCACACATGCATAGTATAGATTTCAGTCTTAACAAGCTCAACAAACTTCTGGGCAGAGTGACCATCTCTCAAATTTGTCTTTGCTATCGTACCTTTGATTCATGATTTAAAAACGATGAGATCAACAACAACACTCTTATTTTGGTTATGCCATGGGCTTGGATGGGGTTGAGTGAAGGTTTTTTTTTTTTTTTTTTAATCATTGTTAGCATTTAAAGCATTATGTGTAATAGTGTTTTTATATAAAGTAATATGTAATTAAAGTCTGTTTGAATGGTTAAAATGTCATGTTTACATTCTACAATGTACACAAACACTTTAACATACTGCACACGTGTGTACATTCTGGATAAACACAGAGTTTGTTGACACTAAGGCCTTAAATTGTAATATGAATGTGTTATTGGCTATAACAGTCTGAGAAGACTTGATCTTTAGACCAGTAGGTAACATATTGACAGGTTAACAGAGAGTTCTCACACACGGGTCAAATCGTTTTTCAGAAACGTTTGTCATGTTTAAATGATTATTTTACACAAATAATAATGATCATAATATACAAAAACATGTATCCCAGTGTTACTATGATGAGCAAAAGTTTGTATTTACTAAGTAGAGAAATTCTCAAACTAATTTACAGCTTAAACATTTTCTGGAAATTAAATGATGTAACCTGTTTACTTTTGGTGTTAAATGAGAGAAATGTGCCCCAATATTAATTTAATCCTTGCTTGAGGTGAATATTGACAAATTCAACATGGATATGAAATGTAGCCCTACTTCTATAATGACTCTCAAGCTTCCTCAGGATGAAAAATTCACGGCTCTGATAGGAAGTCTGGCTCAACTTCACCATTAGCCTCGGCCATCAGCGGTGTGTTTGCTGCCTGCACAATTACTTGACTTTATTACTAAGAGATCCTCAACAGGTGCTTGTTTTCACTCGGTGTCTCTGAACAAACATGTGGAGCAGCTAGGAAACGGGTTTTGGTGGAGCTGTGGTGCTTTTGAACTCATTTTAGGAGAGAAACTAGTGGGAAAAGCCGCTGAGCAGCGCTGCTCACCGCGGTGAACGGGTCGTGTTCGGAGGCTCCACCGACCAAATGCAGAGAGCATCAGAGCTCTTCATGACTTCAACATGAAGACAAATAAGTCCGCTACCTGCTTCCTCACTGTCAGCCTCCAGCACCGCTCACCCACTGAGTTTTTACCCGTTTATCAGTGAAGAGAAAACACAAGTGTCTGTGCGTTCACACTGTACACGGGAGCCACGGCTCGATTGAGTCTCCACGGTTCTCATGGTGTGTTCAAGTACCGCCTCCCGATCAGGACTCTTCATCAGTCCTGTAACTCACTCCGTTAGTTCGTCGTTGATCTACACGCAAAGAGAAAGATGGCAGAAGCCGCTCCAGCTCCTGCACCAGCCGCCGCCAAGGTTAAAGCGGCCAAGAAGAAGGTCGTGAAACCGAAGACCGCCGGCCCCAGCGTCAGTGAGCTCATCGTGAAGGCCGTGTCCGCGTCCAAGGAGCGCAGTGGCGCGTCCGTGTCCGCCCTCAAGAAGGCCCTGGCTGCCGGAGGCTACGATGTGGAGAAGAACAATTCCCGCGTCAACACCACCATCAAGAAGCTGGTTGTCAGCGGGACCCTGGTCCAGACCAAGGGAACCGGGGCCACCGGCTCGTTCAAGATGAGCAAGAAAGAGGCAGTGAAGAAGGCCGCTCCCAAAGCCAAGAAGCCCGCCGCCAAGAAACCCGCAGTGGCTAAAAAGCCCAAGTCGGCGGGAGCCATGAAGCCAGCAGCCGCTAAAAAGTCCCCGAAGAAGGTGGCTAAACCAGCAGCGGCCAAGAAGCCCACCAAGAGCCCCAAGAAGGTGGCGAAGAGCCCCAAGAAAGTGGCGAAGACTCCCAAGAAGGTGGCGAAGAGCCCCAAGAAGGTGGTGAAAAAGGCGCCTGCTGCCAAGAAGTCCCCCGCGAAGAAGGTCGCCAAACCCAAAGCGAAGAAGACAGCAGCCAAGAAGAAGTGATCTGTCCTCACTGTGAAACATGTCCATCCTGGTAAAAGGCTCTTTTAAGAGCCACACACGTCTTTCCACAAAGAGCTGTTTCCTCATCATTCATCACCACTGTCCATAAATATGTAGAGACAGAGTTCTTAACTACAGGGAGTCTAGATAGATTGAGCAATATTAGATGTCATCTTACAATGTTCAGATTAAGAAGTTAGTAAATATCAAAACATCAAATATTATAAAACATGGCTTTAAACTCTGTGAAGGAGTAGCCTACTCCTACCTACACACATGCATCATGTAACATGATGTTCAGCAATATCGTCATTACTTCATATACCATACTTTTTAAACATTAGAAATATAATTAGGAAACAGACACTGATTATTCTGCACTTTGTGTAGATTTTTTGTTTTTTTATGAACACCAGAAGAATCTCAATCCTGTAATTCTGAATGCTGAGATGGCGAGCAGAACCCAGACCGTGGATGCAGTGTGGCCAACTGTATGATCCAGATTGAACCTGATCGTTTATCCAGAAGACATCAGACCCCAGTACTGCCCGTCAGGTAGACAGTGTTGAGATATCTATGTTTCTCTGTATCTTGTGATTATATTTTACCTATATCCTGTGAACAAATATTAGCTGTATAATCCATATAATCAATAATGCTACAACAGTTACTTTTAGTTAGAATGATGTATAATCTTTTTGACTCCGACGCAGGGTCAGGCCCAGAGCACGACCACAGAAAGAGCAGGTGTCAACCTGAATGTCAATCTGACCCAAAATACAATTTGGAGAAAAGTGTGTGATGGAAATTCATCTTGAGATTTGAAATAATGAAAGCACGGATGCTCAGAAAAGAGAGAGGACGTGCCAGAACTAATACAATAAGGTGCTTCATGAAATATGGTGAGAAAAAGATATGAAATCCTCCGGAAAAGTATTATCTGCTGGGTCTCTCCACTGTGGCAGGCTCCCTGTTTGCCAAGGCCACAGTGGTGGGACACCTGGTCAGTTGAAAGTGATGTGCTTGCAAAAAACTGCACTTTGAGGAAACAGTATACATCTGGCCAATAACTGGCCAGATGAATTCCCTCAAAGAAAAAGAACCGCCTCTGTGCCCACCCTGTGTCTGATTAGATATACTGTGGACTTAGGATTGAACGGGGATTCTTCTCGACATGATCCAGTGAACCTGGTGACGTGTCCGGCAGAACCCCAGAGACTCTCTGTAAGTATTTCAGTGAATACAATAAATGTTCAATTTCCAGAACTTCATGTATAAGTGTCTAATTATTCCTTCTCAAATCCTGGATCAACAAACACGCTTGTCCAATCGCCGGAGGCGAGTTCAAGTTTAAAAGCCTGGCGACGACAAAATTGGTGACCCCGACGTGATCCAGTGAAGGAAAAAAGGACAGATCGTATTGACGATAAGAGGACATCTCGAGGATCTCGTTGTTCACAGTGAAAGGCCGCGGTCAACATAAAACAGGTGAGCAGCGACCTTTTTATAACTAAAACGGCTGTGATTGGAAAAAATAACTAAATTAACTGTGAGCAAAGAGAAATACGAGATGTAAGTATATTAAGAGTGGAGTGAAGGAAATTGTAAGGGTCTGGGACCCTATGGTTTGAAACCATTTACATTTATTGAAAGGATTTGGGATCCTATGGCCAGGGGCCACACTGAGAAGTGTATGGAACACTGATAAAGTGGTGCACGGAGCACGCACTATAATTTAAAGGATTTGGGATCCTATGGCCAGGGGCCACATTGAGAAGTGTACGGAACACTGATAAAGTGGTGCACGGAGCACGCACTATAATTTAAAGGATTTGGGATCCTATGGCCAGGAGCCACATTGAGAAGTGTACGGAACACTGATAAAGTGGTGCACGGAGCACGCACTATAATTTAAAGGATTTGGGATCCTATGGCCAGGAGCCACATTGAGAAGTGTACGGAACACTGATAAAGTGGTGCACGGAGCACGCACTATAATTTAAAGGATTTGGGATCCTATGGCCAGGTGCCACATTGAGAAGTGTATGGAACACTGATAAAGTGGTGCACGGAGCACGCACTATAATTTAAAGGATTTGGGATCCTATGGCCAGGGGCCACACTCATATCTGTGTCCGGAGTCAGATATGAAGTGAAAAAGGGAATCAGGGATTTCCTAGTCTGGGACTAAAGGGGAAAAGTGTGGGGTGGTTTCCTGTGACATCAAGGTAATTACGAACACAAAGAGTGTTTTGAGTCACAGTTCTGAAAGGGTATTGAGGGTTGGAATAGATATTGGCAGAATATTAATAGATTGTGGAAAAGTGTGTATTTTGGTTGTGTTAAACACCCAGAGAACAGGCGCTACTGAAACTATTTCTGTAGTAGAAGCTTCCTGTTCTGACCAAGTGCACATGGCAATGCGTCCTCCACATCTAAGTTCTGCCAACAGTATTTGATAAAAATTGTGAAAAAAGTAGTTAAAGAAACAAACAAAATGACGACTACTAATGCAACATTTCAGGAGGTGATTCATTTGGCCATTTTAAAAGATATTCAACACAGTGTGGATCGAGACAAAGCTAAAAAGGAGGCACAAAAACGCATCCATAAATGGATTACTCAAAAGTGGATGATTCCACTCGATTCAACTGCAGATCCCATCCCTGCATTTACCGCCAGACTGGCCCTGTTAAACGGGAGGATCCTGGACGTCTCGGGTAAAATAGAAAAAACATCAGATGGGTGTTTTGGGTTTAAGAAAAAACGGTTGAAGAAAAAACTGAGGCGCATCCATAAAAAGAAAACTGAACTGGCAGAATTTGCAAAAATCGTGTGTTCAATAAGCTCAGACAAAAGACAAAACAAACCCATGGGTTCAAAACATACAAACTCCCTGTATCCAGTGTTGCGAGTGGAGGACCAGCCTCCACCATATAACCAGAAACTCACAGACCCGCCGGGGGTAATGGCTCCTGTGTTTGACATAAAAGTAACCGGGGATTTTGTTGGTACAGTAGAAAGTAGAGACGTGGGAAATAACAAGCAAAATTGTGTATCATCTCCGTGCCCGTCCGTGCAAGATGACACACTAAAAGAGGAAGATTTATGCAACGACGGCAGACAGTCACCGACGTGGTCATTATCTCACTCTCAGGAAGTGTCCACTGTACAACAGAGGCTGTGTGAAGTTAAGGAAGTAAGATTCCAACTAAATAGAGAGAAAGAGAGAACATCAAATCTGCAGGATAAAAGACACATGGAGGACAAAGCAAAACGTCTTGACCAAGAAATAATACAGTTAAAAAATACTGTTCTCATGTTGCGCGACATTGGGGAAAGGAACAACAGATACAGAGAACGGAGAGTGGAGGAAGACGAGGAGCACAGAGAGAAACTCAGGCAGCTCAACAGGCAGCAAGAGGAGTTGGAGGAAGGGAGATATGAAACAGAAGACACACACACACACCCCGTTGCCACGGTAACGAAAAAAACTAAAACTGTCAGAATAGACCAACCTCTTTTGATACCATTCGATGCGTCGTATGAAAAATACCAACAAGAGAAAGGGCGCAGGGACACCAGACTACAGAGAGCAGCATATGATCAGGAGAAAAAGGAAAAAGGTGAAGGGATAGATTTATTGTCAGAATATGCACACATGTTTGAACAGAGTCATTCTGACCCTGAAGCAGCGGCTAAAATATTTCCTCTAAAAGAAGGGGGACAGGGACAGGGACCAGTGTATAAACCCTGGACATTTGGAGACTTAGCAGCTCTCCAGGCCAAATTGCCCCCACTAACAGATGGCGCTAGAGCATGGATAAATAAATTCGAAGGCAACACTCAGGGACTCAAACTTTGCCTGGGAGATTGGAGGTCCCTATTAGGAGGAGTAACCTCCGCTCAAATCACCAAAGAAATAGATGAAGAAGCTAACACCACAATGGTAGCAGATGACGAGGCTCTCTTTAACCACAGAGGGAACCTATATGCTGCCCTAAACTTAAAGTACCCACCTGACTGGGGCCTGCATGGACTCTCTGTTATCCCCTGGATTCAAGGTCAGACTGCAGATCAGTACTTACTCAAAGCAGTGGAGGATTGGACTAATAACACAGGTTCACATCCAGGAGGGACCGCCTCTGTAGAAAATATGATGTTTAGAAAAGCCTGCGTAGATGGCCTCCCATCGGAGGTACAGCTCAAACTAGCAGATATTCCAGGATTGGCACAGACTACGTTTAGAGACTGGCGTGTTTCCCTTTTACATCATCTGAAAAATTATGTCACAAAAATAGAAGCCAAAACTCAACAAAATAAAGCTCTGCTTGAGGCCCATCAAACAGGGCTAGCTCTCGCTGCTACTACAGCAGCTAAAAAGAATAAAGACTCCACAGCAACTGTGATGGCTGTTGTAGCTTCACCCCCTCCTGTAGCTGCTCAGCCACCATGGCCCACACAAAGCCCATATCCGCAGGCACCTCACTTTCCCCCACCCTTTAGAGGAAGGGGAAGGAGGGGTAGGGGTTTTACAAAGCCCCGTACAGATGGATGTTTTATCTGTGGAGCACCTGACCACTGGCTTCGCGATTGCCCTAACTACCAAGCGCAGTGTCACACTCAGCCACAGGCAGGTAGAGGCATGTACCAACCAAGAGGGAGGGGTAACCCACAGACTCAAGGGCACATGGCCCCACCTGGCCCCTCGCACAACATGCCCACCTGGCAATAGAGAGGCCCTGTCACCCGGAACCCATTTCCCCAGGCCGATCCCCTGATTGAAGTAGAAATTAATGGCCAGAAAATTACTATGATGGTGGACACGGGGGCAGCACATTCCACCTTGACTGAAGTCTTACCCTCAGATCTCAGCTCACATAAAATTCCGGTTGTTGGGGTGACAGGGATTACTACGTTTAACAAATTTACACATCCTTTTTTCATTTCCATGGCCCACCAAACCCTGCAACATAGAATGCTACATGCCCCAGGCTGCCCAGTTAATCTGTTAGGGAGAGACTTATTATGTAAATTGAGTGCAACTGTGCAGTGTCAACCCACAAACATGCTGGTCTCATTTCCTGATGGCTCATTGTTTAATCTGAACCCATCTCCCTCCAACCAACACCACATGATGGTAGCTACAGATCAGGATGTCATTCATCAAATGGCTGACATTTATTGGACGGTGCTAACCACGCCTACTGATCTAGGCATAGTGGGAGCCTTCTCAAAGTGGAAGCCATGGGTGTATTCTATAGGACCTTTTGCTCCTCCCCCAGACCCTCCCCATGTCACTCTCAATTATCTCCGAGACCCCGATCCAATATATGATCAAACCTTTTTAGACATAGAAGGGGATAAGTGGCTCATTCACTCACAATATTTGTACATAGGTCAGGAGGGCGCTGCAGCTGGTGTTCAACTTTCACCACAGCAGCTCTCATATTATGTCTCCCACGATGCAGTGCCTCACATTTCTCTCGCTGTAAATATGAAAGGTGAGGCCCGCTCCTTAGGGCCGATGGTAAAAACGGCTCTCAGCATGACTGACTGGCAACACACACACATACCACAAGTTTCCTTTTCACCCACAGGCCAGCTGTACAGAGTGTATATAGAAGAACAAGATACAGCGACTCCCACACACGAACATGTGACACGATATCATGGAAGAGAGAACACAGACAGTTCCTCTGCTATGCAACAAGTGGCCTCACTCCCTTCAGAGCTGTGGTCACAAGGACCGTTTGATTTAGGGCTGTGCTCCATTCCACCCCCACTTTTTCATTTTGACACCTCACGTGTGATACATAAGCCTCAGTATCGTATCAAACCTGAAGCAGAAGCAGGCATAGCAGAAACAGTTAAAGGTCTGTTAGAGGCGGGAGTCCTCACACCCACCACCTCCTCCTGGAACACACCGTTATTACCCGTTCCTAAAGCAGATGGCAAATCATACCGGATGGTACATGATTTACGCGCCATTAATGATATCACACTCACGCACCCATCCCCCGTCCCAAATCCATTTAAATCTTTACTGACTCTCACGCCACAACACACTTGGTTTACAGTACTGGACCTTGCAAATGCATTCTTTTGCATTCCCATTACACCACAGCAGGCAGAGGTGTTTGCTTTCACATTCAAAGGACAGAAATACACATATACCCGTTTACCTCAGGGGTTTTGTTTATCTCCAGGCATTTTTAATGAGGTGCTCAGACATACCCTTGACTCTCTCTCACTTCCCCAAGACACACTGCTAATACAATATGTAGATGATTTACTCATCGCCTCTCCCTCAGAGGAAGCAGCCACACAAGCGTCGCTCAGCATTCTCGGCGCGCTACACAAAGCCGGCTTTAAAATCAGCCGAAAGAAAATGCAATTAGTCCGACAAAGTGTCACATTTCTGGGGAGAAAACTCACAGCCCACGGCACCAACTTGACTGCCTCACAACTCACATCCATAATCTCACATCCAAAACCACAGACAGTGAGACAGATGATGGCTTTTTTAGGATTATGTAATTACTCACGCACCTACATCGCTGATTACTGCAACCTCACACTGCCATTACGCTCCCTGATAAAAGAACAAGGGGCTAAAAATCTTACAGCATCTCTACAATGGACAACGGAAGCTGATGCATCGTTCATTTCTCTGAAACAGAATCTGGCACAAACCACGAATCTGTCCATTCCTGATTACAGCAAACCTTTCTTTCTGGATGTGTCTGAAAGAGAAAATTGCGTAAACGCTGTTCTCTTTCAGAAGGGGGAACCCGGTACACAAGGCTCCAGAAAAGTTTTGGCTTATCACAGCTCCATGCTAGATACTGTAGAGAAAGGACAGCCAACATGCACCAAAATAGTGGCAGGAATTGCTACTGCATTAAACAAAACTGCACACATAGTCATGAGACATCCTGTACAGGTCTTTACAGACCATGGTGTAACATCCTATGTGACGAGCAACATGTTTTCCATGTCAGCACTAAGACAAAGTAGACTATCAGACATATTGCTACAACCACACATTACATTCACCTCAGAGGGGATAAACATGGCAGGACAACTGATGACGCATCCAGCACATGATTGCGCTATGCGAGTAGTGGAAGACATGAAGATAAGAAAAGATTTATCTAATGAACCATGGAAAGATGCAGAAGTAGAAAACATGTACACCGACGGCTGCTGCTATCGAGACACCACGACTGGTAGACTCAAAGCAGGATATGCTGTGGTCTGACACAACTCTACCCATGGAGGTTTTGATCTACTACATGCGGAAGCAATACCAGCTATTTCTGCCCAAAAAGCGGAACTGAAAGCGGTTGTAAAGGCATTGACATTGGGAGAAGGGAAAATAGTGAACATTTACACAGATTCTGCATATGTGTACGGACTATGTCACCATGAACTTTCCAAACTGCAGCACACTTCCTGGAAGACCACTACTGGATCAGATGTAAAACACCTGATCGAGGTGAAAGACTTATCTGATGCCATCATGAGCCCCACAAAAGTAGCTATTATCAAATGCGCAGCTCATAAGACAGGGACAGATCAAACCACGAGAGGAAATGCGGCTGCAGATGAACAGGCCAAACAAGCAGCAGGATATGCACATCACATGATGCGTTTAGACTCAGACATATCCCCATTTCCCACACGCACCATTGTAGACGTCATAGAGGCCCAGAGAAAAGCAGGATTGTATGAAAGAGGGGCATGGGGACCACAGGTGACCAAAAATATACAAGGGTTGTGGAAACACAAAGATGGGAGAATTGCACTTCCTATGTCTATTTTTAAAGATTTAGTGGTAGAAGCTCATGGACAATCCCACCGGGGAATAAGGTCAATGCTTCAGCTTATGGAAGCATGGTTTCACCCCCACATGAAGGACATGGTAAAAGACCACTGTCAGAAGTGCACTATCTGCCTCGCACACAACCCTAAAAAAGGCACCACCGCACCCCCAGGAGAGTTCAAACCCCCGTCGGGTCCCTGGCAACACATTGTAATAGATTACACAGACATGGGACCTCACCAACGAAAAGAAGGTTTTAGATACCTCCTGGTGATTGTGGACATGTTCTCAGGATGGGTAGAAGCTGCACCCACAAAAAAGGAAGATGCAGCAGGAGTAATAAAAATGCTCATTCACACCATTATCCCCAGACATGGTTTTCCCAAAATGATCAGGTCAGACAATGGTTCACATTTTAACAACAAACATCTACAACAAGTGGAACAGACTTTTGGAATAAAACATAGTTTTGGAGCAGTGTACCACCCTCAATCTCAGGGAAAGGTAGAGCGCGCAAATGGGGTCCTAAAAACCAAATTGGTCAAAATCATGGCCACCACAGGTCTGTCCTGGGTGCATGCACTGCCCATAGCTCTCGCAGAAGCACGCATGACCCCATCAACCCGAACAGGCCTATCCCCGTTTCAACTGTGTACAGGCAGGATGCCCCTCCTCCCCACAGCGGGCCCAGGAGGGGAAGAGTTTCACAATGTTCCATTGATGCCTTACTCCCCCAACGGATATTGGTTGGCACTGACTCAATCTGTAGTCTCTCTACAGGCAATAACAGACTCCTCCCAGACCCCACAGGTGACGTCGGATCTCCCGGATCCCACGACTCTGCTGCCAGGATCGTGGGTCCTCATAAGAGCATTCAAGAGAAAGTGGGACGGCCCTCGTTGGACTGGTCCACATCTGATCACCGACCGCTCCTCACACACTCTGAAAGTGCAGGGACGAACCGTCTGGTTCCACTTGAACCACTGTGTGGCCACCAACGCCCCGCCTCCAGGAGACGTCCCGGACACTGACAACATCACTCCAACAGAGGGCGCTCCAGTTCCCCAAGCAAGCACACAGACCTTGGGGGACACAGAAACTGATACAGCCTGAAGTGCTAGTAACCTCTCAGAGCTACACCACACCCCCTCTCACACACTGATAAAGCGCTCCAGTTTCCCAAGTACGCACACAGACCTTGGGACACACTATAACTGATACAGCCTGAAGTGCTAGTAACCTCTCAGAGCTACACCACACCTCCTCTCATACACTGATAAAGATCTTCTCGGCGGGACCTGTGAACCGACGCCGGAGTTTTAACTTTGATTTCCTATTTTACTATTCATTTTAATCATTTAACAGAGTCCACAGTATTAGTTTTATTTTTACCTTTTGTGTTAAATTTTTATATTCATTTTAAATCATTTAACAGAATCGATAGTGTTAAGTTTAATTTTGTTTCTTCTGTTTAAATTTCTCTGCATGTGTTTTAATAAAATATAAGGAAAAATGGAACCAAGACAAAGACCTTGGCATCCTTTCAGACACCCTGGGTTATGTGGGTTTAGGGGGACAGTACTGTTTTTGACCATTATCACTTTAGTGATTGTATTTCCTCTGCTATGGTTCGAAAAGAAACTAAACTCAAGCTCCACCACGTCCCCCATGACTCCAACTGCCACCTCTCATATCACCCCCACCACCCCTTTCCTGACCAATCCTACTCGGCAATATCACAAACCAGAACATCACTCTCGGAGCAAGCGCTCTGGCTCCACCGCACCAAAGGTAAAAACCTGTTCTAGACCCGGCACCACATCTAAGAATGAACCCATATGTCTTACGATAGAAGGCAATGCACGCATCACATTTCAAATAGACGTGTGTCGGCATTTCGATTGTCCCACTTACAGATACGCACAATATTATGTAAATCCAGTCTCAATGAAAGGATGGGATTACACGGTCGCATATTCTGGCACAGATTGGGAGCCAAGGCCTTCGGCCTGGTTTTGTAAAACAATAAAAAACCTGGTGGGACTAGCTCGGGGAGTGATCCAACCCCAAGAGGAGGGGGGATCATATCTGTTACTTACAGTCGATCTAACAAAACAAAACATCTCCCAAATCACACAACAAACTTGCTCAAGTTGGAAGTGTCGCGGGGAAAAGTACTCCTCCCTCTATCTGTCCCTAACGGCTTACGTCAAAGGTTATCCCTCAGTGGAACTCATGATAGAACAGACTTGGCCAGATGCGTCCACTCCCTCTAACACGACCTCTTTCTCACCTTTCATTGAACCCGTGCCCCAAGGAAGCGGTGTCCTGGCCTTCGTCACAGATGATCTGACCTATGATAACGTTCTTGGTTCAGAGACAGGGTATCACATGTCCAATACTTGGCTGTTGCTAGCCCAGGAAGCTGCTAGATCTTCCCCTTTTTCTGATTGTGTTGTGTGTTCCGGCCCCCGACCTGTGTTGCATATGGTTCCCACACCATTCGAATACACCAGTATAGGTACCACAGAACATGTATCTGAAGGCACTCCTGACATACACTGTCTATTGAACATAATGGGGAAACATGTTCCCTCACCCAGATGCAAACAGTATGACGACTGGTATCCCATGACCCCACAAAATGCCACACCACCATTCTTCAGTAATCGACTAGACAAAGGGGTTAATTTCACCTGTATAACCCGCTCCAAGGAAAGCAACCCAGCACGTTTAATGGGACACCTTAACCCTACTCACTGTCACACCATGCTCAATCTCACCAGCAACACCACAGCACTGTCTCTTACTGTGGCCCGCTCTGATGTCTGGTGGTATTGCGGAGGGAAGAAAGTGTTCGGCTGGCTTCCTCCGAATTGGTTCGGCACATGCGCGTTGGTTTCCTTTGTATCACCAATCTCTGTAATTCAAGCATCCAATGAAGTTCAAGCCGCGTTATCCCAAGCAGCCGACTTACACCCTAGGGCACGCAGATCAGTTGATGTTTTTTCCAGTAGTCCGGTGTATATGGATGCTATAGGAATTCCCCGGGGGGTCCCAGATGAGTATAAACTGGCAGATAACATTGCAGCAGGATTTGAGAGCATGCCTAAATTTTGTCGTCGCCAGGCTTTTAAACTTGAACTCGCCTCCGGCGATTGGACAAGCGTGTTTGTTGATCCAGGATTTGAGAAGGAATAATTAGACACTTATACATGAAGTTCTGGAAATTGAACATTTATTGTATTCACTGAAATACTTACAGAGAGTCTCTGGGGTTCTGCCGGACACGTCACCAGGTTCACTGGATCATGTCGAGAAGAATCCCCGTTCAATCCTAAGTCCACAGTATATCTAATCAGACACAGGGTGGGCACAGAGGCGGTTCTTTTTCTTTGAGGGAATTCATCTGGCCAGTTATTGGCCAGATGTATACTGTTTCCTCAAAGTGCAGTTTTTTGCAAGCACATCACTTTCAACTGACCAGGTGTCCCACCACTGTGGCCTTGGCAAACAGGGAGCCTGCCACAGTGGAGAGACCCAGCAGATAATACTTTTCCGGAGGATTTCATATCTTTTTCTCACCATATTTCATGAAGCACCTTATTGTATTAGTTCTGGCACGTCCTCTCTCTTTTCTGAGCATCCGTGCTTTCATTATTTCAAATCTCAAGATGAATTTCCATCACACACTTTTCTCCAAATTGTATTTTGGGTCAGATTGACATTCAGGTTGACACCTGCTCTTTCTGTGGTCGTGCTCTGGGCCTGACCCTGCGTCGGAGTCAAAAAGATTATACATCATTCTAACTAAAAGTAACTGTTGTAGCATTATTGATTATATGGATTATACAGCTAATATTTGTTCACAGGATATAGGTAAAATATAATCACAAGATACAGAGAAACATAGATATCTCAACAACAGGTAGTACTGAGTTTAGAGACATAAAGACCCGGACCAGAACGGAACCAGTGAATCTTCAAGCACACACTACACTGGGAACTGAATATATACACACACATTGAAAGGACAGTTATTTTATGAGAATACATCATTTATTGTGTTTGTATTATGTTATACTGTTTTATATTGTGATTGTTTGGTTGATTTTTCAATAAATTGGTAATTTGTTCAACTAGTTCTTTGAAATAAACTAGTACTCAACGATAATATATATATATATATATATATATTATTGTTGATACTAGATACTAGACCCACTTATCTGGGTCTAGTTTTAGAAAAAAGCACTAAATATCGACATAAATTCCTATATATATATATATATATATATATATATGTATATAATATAAATAATAACAATAACAATAATAAACACATATTTCTTATAATTACCCTGATGGTAATAGGTTATTTCATCTCTTTTATATGTAAGTCAATCTTACGTGCTGTTCTTTCATAATTAGTCAATATTACAGGTTGCTCCTTTATAAGTAAGTCAAATAATCAAATGACCTATGGTATCAAAGGAGCCAATTATCTATGTGACATGACAGCATCATAGGATCAAATTATCTAAGGATATGATCTTTGAATTGATTTGAACAGTGTTAGGTAATATATATATTATATATAATTATCAATAATAACAATAATAAAACAAATATTTCACAATCACTCTCACTCCTCCTTGTCTTAATATAGCAGCTCCCCTCATGTTCCCATCGCCATTGTTTGTATACACATCTCCCATCTATTCATTCTGCACTTCTCTCATTTGGATTTCAAATCACTGTGTTCCTTGTAAACATATGTCATCATTACTCATCCTATATATCTGATGTATTTTGTTTTTCAGCCCCCTGGTATTTAATGAAATTAGTGTTAGCATTATTAGTATTCTTGTTTTCAATCTTTATTCTTACTCTTACTTTTCTTATTCATCCTCATTTGCCTCTCTGTGTTCTGTCTTTTCCTTATTGGTGTTACTTTTTCCATTAATTCCATGTCTGTTTCAGATCCTGGCGACATAGACGTTGCCTAGGGATGTTCAGCGATATCGCCATTACTTTATATACCATACTTTTTAAAGAGTCTGCCTTAGTTGTTATATTTATCGTTTTACCTCGTGTATTTCCTTGCTAAATAGAAAAGTGACAGCTGCTTAGAAAAATGACAATTCCAGCCTCACATCATGTAACCATACTGTGCTGTAGTAACCTCAGACAGCCAACAGATGGAGTTGCTCTACAAATGATGTGAACCTGAGAAAAGTCCACTACCAGAAGAACTCTCTTCCATGTTCTGTACGAAGCTTTGTTTTCCAGTAGCTCAGCTTCTCCTGCTTTATTGCAGCTACTTGTTTGAGTCATAGAAATGAGCTCTGTAGCTGCATCAACTTGATCAGTGTCTGTCATTAAACTAAAGTATTGGTGAACTGTCATCAGACACTGCAACACCAACAGAGGGAAAGTCACAAAGTTACATTTACTAACAGGGAGTAGAGAGTTTTTCCAGGTGATGTTTTTCTCAGCTTTATGATTTAAACACCAAGTAAATGTTTCAGCTTATAATTAAAATATACTATCTCAAGACCAACATTACAACCTTCGCTCACCTGATGAGGCCACAGCTATTTGAGTTCACTGAAGAAGACTCTGAGAAGTCGTCGAAAGCTCAGCAAACAAGTGGAGGTCTTGGTTGAACTGATCCAGAGTCCTGCTCCTCTGGGGAAAAAGAGTAAACTTCAGTGCTCAACACGTTTATTGAGAAATCCAAACCATTCAGATGGTGACAGAGCTCCATGCACTGTCACACCAGAAGAATCACAGGAGAAAATGTATACAAAAATAATAATGATGGCTGAGTTCCATTTAGCTGCTCCACTTCAATGGTCCTGGTGTTGTGAATGCTGGATAACTGTCATGTGTACTGGGGCACTTTAATACAACAGAGGACCTGGTCAATGTTTTGAATGAAAACCTGTCTCATGTGAAACACGTCTATAATCCCACATGTGACCGGATACACAGCACCTAACTTTTAAAAGCAGATTTTACAGATTAAGCAAAGGTACCAGAGTGATTGTTTATGACTACAATACTATCTTATGATAGTTTGTAAGATGTTTAACCAATAGCTCTCTTTACTTCTCACCCTATATTTGCAGAATGACAAATGTAAAGAGCGTTCAAATTGCATTAAATCTGTTCTACCCACACTAGTTTCTATTTCATTGGGAAGATAGTATGTGTTGTTTTTGCATTCATACCGTCCATCATGAGAGATGTATGCCATGGATCCATGAACCTTAGACGTACTGAAATTTGAAGTGTGTATCTTTTATATTTAAACTTCCATATGAGTGATGGTTTCCTCACCAGGTGACACAAACATCTGACTCAGAATGAACCATACCAATGAATACATATTGAATGCTAGTGGCCTGCAGAGGGTGGTGAAAACTGCCCAACACATCACTGGTTCCTCACTCCCCACCATTGAGGCTGTCCAGAGCAAGAGATGTCTGCGAGGGCTCGCAGCATTGTCAAGGGCAGCTCACAACCCAGCCACAGACTGTTTGCCCACCTCCCTTCTGGGAGACGCTACAGGGTCCTCCGTTCCCGGACCAGCAGGTCCAGGAACAGCTTCATCCCTGTGGCTGTCACCCTGCTAAACTCTGCACCACAGTAAAAGCAGCTGCCCCGCACCACACACAGCTCCTCCAGTGACTATACTTCCCTCCTCCACCCTGGCTTGGACTGCCACCCACCGTCCTCCAACCATTAAACATTTGCACTAGACTGCTACTTATTTTTTTTGTTTACTACTGTATAATCCCACCAATAGTGTATTCATATTCATATATATTGATCTTGCTCATAGTATATTCATCGTTCTTATATAATAAAATACCTCTTAATACTGCTCTATTCCATATATATTTATTACTGTACATATCTTATGTATTTACAAATTTTACTTCACATTTTCCGTTTTTTTAAATTTGCACATTACTCTGCACTTTTACTGCCTTTATTGCACTTCTGGTTATATATAAGCACTTCTACTGTGCAATGAGATTAAAGTTGAATCTAATATAATCTAAAAATGACTTGTGCGTGTGCTTTAAATTGATGGGTGATATGAGGAGTTTTGTTCTTCAGAGGTGAGTGTGTGGCTCTTAAAAGAGCCTTTGTGTCGTTGGTTTCCAGCAGCTTTGCTTTACTTTACTTGGACTTGGGGGCCTTCTCGGTCTTCTTGGGCAGAAGAACAGCCTGGATGTTGGGCAGCACGCCGCCCTGAGCGATGGTCACTCCGCCCAGGAGTTTGTTGAGCTCCTCGTCGTTGCGGACGGCCAGCTGCAGGTGGCGGGGGATGATTCGGCTCTTCTTGTTGTCGCGGGCGGCGTTTCCAGCCAGCTCCAGGATCTCAGCGGTGAGGTACTCCAGCACAGCCGCCAGGTAGACGGGGGCGCCGGCACCAACGCGATGTGCGTAGTTGCCTTTACGCAGCAGTCTGTGAACACGACCGACGGGGAACTGGAGCCCAGCGCGGGAAGAGCGAGTCTTTGCCTTCGCTCTGGCCTTTCCGCCGGTTTTGCCTCTGCCTGACATTATGGATGTAGATTGTTTCCTAACACACGTCAAAAGAAACTGCGGTGGAGAGCATGATCACTCCCCTATATATAAGCGGATCGCGCGGGACGGTTCATGCCAGACCAACCAGAATAGAAGCCTCTAGCTGAGCAGCGGGGGATGGTCGACCCTTTTGTCGAACGTTAGTTACGTATTGTAACTCAAGATTCTATGAGTATAGGCGCAGCCCTTTAAGGCTATCGCTAGTGGGTTTATCCCTCGCGCGCATGCGCAGCACTGAAAACTTTAGTCCACGCCCACCAACGGTGGGCCCCGCCCCGGTCTCACCTGCATAAATTCGGGTGAGACCGGCCGCTCGCTTCCCTACTAATAGCTTTTTCTTCAGCCATAGAGGAAAACCAGTGAGGCCCAAGACTTAAAGGGCTGCGCCTATACTCATAGAATCTTGAGTTACAATACGTAACTAACGTTCTATATCGTATAGGCTTCGCCCTTTAAGGCTATCGCTAGTGGGTTAAAGGCGAAGCTCGATGTAGTCCATGCCTCACTGGGTCTGTACAGTACCACAAGCATAAACACATCTGCCTAATAACCATCAACCATTCCAGACGTCGTGATGGAATAATGTAAAATATTCCAATATGGAATGGTCAGGAAAAGCCTACTGCTGTAAGATGTGGCAGACGAAGTTACGCACTGTAACAGTCCAACAAATACAGAGTAGAAACCAAACGTCTCTCCCCATCTCCAAAGATGGGAGGGAGAACGTCATACAGAGGCATCCAATAATCCATCACTCTGACAAAACACTTAGTACAGAGTGAGTCATGGAAAAACGGGAAACATCCCGCAGATAAAAGCGGATGAAGGAACAGGGAGAAGACCAGGAAGCTGCAGTGCAGATATCCTCTACCGTCATTCCTCCATGCAGAGCCGCCGAGGAAGAAATTCCTCTGGTGGAATGAGCTCTGATGCTCTGTGGGGGGTCCATGCCTGATGAGAGGTAAGCCTGTGAAACGGCCTCACAAAGCCAATGAGACAGGCGCTGTGCCGACAGAGGGAGCCCTTGAGAATGCTTCCTGTAATGCACAAACAGACGCTGAGAACGTCTCACCGGGGCCGTGCGCGCCACATAACAGGCCAGCGCGCGCACAGGACAGAGAAGATGGGAAGTTGCCTCTTCCTCTGAATTGTGAGGGGGTGGGAAAAAACCCTCCAAAGTGATCACTCTGGATCGGAAAGAACTTGTGATGCTTTTAGGAGTAAAAGCAGGATTAGGGCGTAGAATAGCCGAGCTGCCGTCTCCTTGGATCCGAAGACATGAAGGTGCCACAGAGAGAGCAGACAAATCACTAACCCTCTTTGCAGATGTCAAAGCCAACAACAAAGCTGTTTTGATTGACAACAATTTAAGTGGAATTTGCTCCAATGGTTCAAAAGGAGCTTTCACCAAAGCACGTAAAACCAATGCTAAATCCCACTGAGGGGCCAAAGAACGTGACACTGGCCTGTCTCTTCTTACGCCCCTCAGGAAACGCTTTGTCAGAGGATGACTGAACACTGTTCTGCCACCGAACCCCTCATGACAGGAAGAAATAGCAGCAGCGTATGTCTTCACCGTGCTGAAAGCCAAATTCCTATCCATCAAAAGCTGGAGGAATGACAATACCTGAGGCAGGGGACACACCGTGGGATCCAGACTCCTGTCTACACACCAACGCTGAAAAGCGCTCCATTTGGATGTGTATGAAGCTCTGGTAGAGGCGGCCCTGGCGCCCTGGATAGTGCGCACAACATCTTGAGAGAGACCCTGCCTCTCTAAATGTTCCCGTTCAGCGGCCAGGCCCACAGACGCTGACCTATCTTCGGGTAATTCCTGATCGCTCCTCCTGCTTGAGAGAGAGCGTCTCCGCGCCACGGAAGTTCCCATGGCAACCCTGAGATCAGCCGTTGCAGACATGGAAACCATGACGCGCCCGTGCGCTCCGGAGCTACGAGGATGGCTGACAGCCGTTCCTCCAGTACTCGATCCAAGAACCGTGGAATCAATGGACCCGGTGGAAAAGCGTAAAGAAGCGTCCTGGGCCACGGCCGATGCGCTAACGCGTCCACTCCCAGCGGAGGATTGTCCCGCACGCTCAGAGAAAACCACAGAGCGCACTGTGCGTTTCCGCGAGAGGCGAACAGATCCACCTCTGCTTTGCCGAACCTGTTCCAAATCTGAATCACCAGTTCGGGATGAAGGCTCCAATCCCCGTGTCGAGGACCTCCCCTCGACATGATGTCCGCTCCCGTGTTCAAAACACCGGGAATATACACTGCTCTGACTGAGAGAAAGTGTGTGTGTGTCCACAGCAGCAGCCGCCTCGCTATGTTCAGCAGCTGCGCGGAGCGCACTCCTCCTTGGCGATTTATGTAGGCTGCTGTCGCCTTGTTGTCTGTGCGGATCAGGATGTGTTGATCCCGCAGCAGTGACGCAAAATGCTGGAGTACTTTCCACACCGTGAGGAGCTCCAGCGCGTTTATGTGGAGAGACATGTGAGCTGGCCACTGTCCTCCCACCACTTGCGACAGACACGTTCCCCCCCATCCCGAGAGAGATGCGTCTGTGAACACTGAAAAGTGTGATGCAGCTCTGCCCAGCGGCACTCCCGCTGACAGTGTGCGGGAATTCTTCCAGTGAAGAAGATCTGCGTTCACTGAGGGAGGAACGACTACCATGCGTCTTCGCTGCCGCACAGGATCGACGTGCAGACGAATGAACCATCTCTGCAGACGTCTCATGTGTAACAGACCCAGGGGCACTACCACGTGACCTGCTGACATCATGCCCAGCAGGCGCATGACAGAGAGAGCTGTCACAACATTGGGGGGCGTGACGCGGCGGAGAAGAGCTGTCAAAGCCTCTGTTCTCTGCTGTGAGAGCCGCGCTCTCATGCTGACGGAGTCTAACTCCACCCCCAGATACGTCACGAACTGGGCGGGGAGAGCGGAGCTTTTCTTCCAGTTGATTGTGAAGCCCAGACTCGACAGATGACACACCAGTGTTTTTGTCTTTAAAACAGCTTCTTCCCTGGAGCGAGCTAATAATAGCAGGTCGTCCAGGTAGAATAGCACTCTCATCCCTGTCCTGCGCAACGGCTCCAGCGCCGTTTCCACACACTTGGAGAAAGTGCGTGGAGCCAGAGAGTAACCGAATGGCAGGCGGTTGTACTGGTACTGTATCCCCTGGAATGAGAAGCGCAGATATCTCCTGTGCTTCGACACGACCGACACGTGGAAATATGCGTCCTTCAGATCTATGGAGGTGAACCAGTCTCCCTGGTGAACACACTCCAACACCTGTCTGATCGTGAGCATGTGAAACCGCCTCTCCGACTTGTTGAACAGAGACAGGTCGAGGATCGGTCTCACTCCTCCCGTCTTCTTTGGAACCAGGAAATAACGGGAGTAAAAACCCTGTGTCTCCTCTCCCTCGGGAACTTTGGAAATTGCATTTTTCCCCAAAAGTTCCTGTAGCTCTGACTGAAGAGCGAGACAATGTTCCTGAGATGACAGGATTGTTCTCTTTCTTAGCATTCGTTTCGATGTCTCACTATGGGATACGCCCCTCGCGCGTATTCACAGAAGCACTTATTCCAATTCGCCAGCCCTGATAGGCTGGCAGTCGTGACGTCCGCGTCAAGGTGCCGCACCTTAAATAAGGTGGACGCGGCGTCACACGTCATTCAAACACCTCTTCTCGCTTCACGAACAAGCAATTTTCTAATCGGCGTTGATGCTAACTAGCTGCTGTCCACAGACCGGAGCTAACACCTCCATCGCCGGACGCTAGTGGAATTAACGTCGATGCGACTGCCTTCACCATAGGTAGTTGCTTCTATTTGATTAGCTAAACGGCACCGGGAGCCTGCGGTCACCACACTGCCTGCCACCGGAGCTAGCTAAAAGCGACTATCACTCCAGATAATTCGCTCCCCTTTAGCACACCAAGCTAAATGGATCAAGCTGCAAAGCTTCCTTCCACCTCGCAACCAGGCGATGCCCATCGCCTGTGCACCTGTGGAAATAAAATATCGAGCATGGACACTCACCAGGTCTGCTCCGCGTGTCTCGGGCTGGAACATGCCCGCGCCGCTGTCAGCAACGCGAGCTCGTGCGCCGACTGCGCCCGCTTCACAGCGAAGAGTCTCCGCCGACGACTAGCACGCCAAGCTAGCGTCTCTGAGAGGGACCCTATCCTTTCCAGTGCCACTACCGAGGAACCCCAACCCGGTGTGGACGAGGAGGACGCTCCCGAATCAGAGATTCGGCGCTGGGGCTCCACGCTGGATTTGCTTGACCCGCTAACGGAGCCTCCCCTCATGTTGGATTATGAGGAGGAGGATGAGTCCGACGGCGGGGATTGTCTGGTGTCGGACGGTGACGACGAGGATTATGAATCCTGCTTTGTCCCACCTTCACAGGCTCTCAGCTCTCCAAGCCCTGCAAAGGGCTCGGTTGGGACGATTACGCCCCAGCCCAGTGGCGATATGCACGATGTGTGTAAACGCGCCGCAGAGAGACTGAATATTCCATGGCCCGCGGTCGTGGCGGAGGCCCCAAGGTCCCGCTACGAGGGGAAGAAATTACCCCAAGCAAAGAGGGCTGCGAGACAACTTCTCCCGGTGTTCCCGGAACTCCTGGAGGAAGTTACCGCCTCATGGAAACATAACCCTTACTCCAGCAAAACCACCATTCAAGGTGCGTCTTCCTTGGATATTGAGGGAATGGATAAGCATGCCATGGCCCGCATGCCTCCCATGGAGCCCCTGGTGGCAGCACACCTTCATCCACGGCTGTCAGCTGCCTCATCCAGGGCCCCCACACTTCCCACGAAAGCCGATCGCTTCCAATCTGCCATGACTGAGCGAGCTTATAAAGCAGCGGCTTTGACGGTGAGGGCTCTCAACGTCACCTCCATGTTGTCAGCTTACCAAGCGGAGCTTTTTGACGACATAGCCGACATGCCCGAAAGTTCCGCGTGGGACGAGATCACCACAATCGCGGATATCTGCCTACGCGTACAGCGATGCGCTGTACAGGCGGCAGGGAAGTGCATGTCGGTGTTGGTGTTACAAGAGAGGACGAGATGGCTGAATCTGACCAATCTGTCTGATAGAGAAAAGGAGGACATCCTGGACATGCCTATTGTCCCCGAGGGTGTCTTCGGCTCCGCCCTCGCCTCAATGCAAAAGCGCTGTGAGGCGAAGAAAAAGGAGGATGAGGCGCTACAGCTCTGCCTTCCGAGGAAAGCACCTGCCGCGGCGCCTCCGCCCCCCCGGCAGACTTTCGCTCAGGTTGCCTCTAGGAGCGCCGCTCCTGCTTTCCGCATCCCGAAGCGCCCCAGGGCTCAACCGGGTGCGAACGCCAACGGCCCCCCGGAAACGAAGCCCGCTTGGCCGAGAAAGCCCTTCTATTCCCCGTCAACCCAGGCTGCTCAACCGGGTCCGTCGACCAGTCAGCAGGCCAGGCGGAAGAAGAAGGCGACTTAGCGGTCAACCCCACCGCGAGCGGAGCTGCCACCCGTTCCCTGTTCACTGGCAGCCCAGCTATCACGTGTGTTAGGGGAGAAATTACCCAGTGCCACCCATCCCTCTCGGCGACGCGTGGGCCCAGAGCTCAGTTCGTGCGTCCCAGTAAAGAGGCGAAGAGACATGTTTCAGATGCGGGATTGTTCAACGCCACATCAATGTCTCACAAGCACGCACACAGGGTTTGTGTTAATAAAAGGTTTTCCACTGACGTATCCAGGCTCACAGCCAAGGGCGCAGGGTTGCAAAATCATAAAAACACAAAAACAAAACCAACGAAACACAGAGGTGCAGAGCACACTGTTGTTCCCCATAACACCACAAGGGGGAAGCAGCGTCCCACCTGTGGTGAAACATCCCGTTCCGCTCGCTCCGAGCCTATCAGACAGCGCATGCGCAGTGATACTCGGAAGTGCGCAGCTGGTACGGGCCCCCAAAGATCGTCTGTGTCAGACAGAGCTTCACTCCCCCCTAACTTTAAGGCTAGAGAGTTGGAAAGCATGCACAGCGTCAGAATGGGTATTGAGAACACTGGCCAAAGGCTACAGGCTTCAATTCGCCACAATGCCCCCCCGGCCTCATCGCTTCCCGTGCGCAGGGAGAGTCGGCCCGGGTGTTACGGGAAGAAATATCAGCTCTATTAAACAAAAGAGCCATACGAATAGTGCCACACAGGCAGGGACTGGAGGGTTTCTATTCGAGGTATTTCCTGGTCCCAAAGAAAGGGGGGACCTCATTACGTCCCATCCTGGACCTTCGCATTTTGAACTCGTATCTCAGGAGATACAAGTTTCGCATGCTGACACACTCAACGCTGATACGTTTGATCCGACCGGGGGACTGGTTCACATCAATCGATCTGAAAGACGCGTATTTTCACATTCCCATTTATCCTCCGCACAGGAAATATCTGAGGTTCGCTTTTCAGGGCACAGTGTACGAGTATCTGGTACTCCCATTTGGCCTGTCACTGAGCCCGAGGGTGTTTGTGAAATATGTCGACGCCGCTATAGCTCCCCTCAGGGAGCGGGGTATACGCGTGGCCACTTATCTGGACGACTGGCTGCTGCTGGCGCGCTCAGAGCAAGAGGCTGCGGCGCACACGAGCATTGTACTGACTCAACAGGGAAAAGAGTGTGTTAACGCCGAGACAGGAAATTGCCTTTCTGGGTCTCACGTTAAATTCACTGACCTACACGGCTCGCCTGTCAGCCGAGAGAGTGCGCACTTTCAGGTCCACTCTCTCTCATTTTGCCATAACACGTCGGGTCACATACGGACTGTGCCTCAGGTTATTGGGACTGATGGCCTCAACAATATTGGTGGTGAGGCTGGGCAGGCTGTACATGAGAGATTTTCAGCGCTGGGTGGCTTCTCTCAGACTGGATCCTGCGCGCCACAGACGCCGCAGTGTAACGGCTTGCGCGTCCTGCGTCCTCGCGCTGCTACCATGGCAACGCCCGTCTATGTTGACAGCGGGGGTGAGCATGGGCGCAATATCTGCCAGAAAAGTGATCACAACGGACGCCAGTCTGTCAGGCTGGGGCGGTGTGTTCGAGGGCAGATCCGCGAATGGGATGTGGAGCACAGATCTCAAACATGCCCATATAAATTATCTGGAGTTGATGGCAGTGTTTCTGACGCTGAAACATTTTCTGCCGTTCCTCCAGGGACATCATATGTTAGTGAGGACGGACAATACGACCACGGTGGCGTATATCAATCGTCAGGGGGGTCTACGTTCTCTACAGTTACACACTCTTGCACGCAGACTGATATTGTGGAGCGAGGAGCATCTCCTCTCAGTGAGAGCGACTCACGTTCCCGGAATTCAGAATGTGGGTGCGGACCTTTTGTCCAGGGGAAATCCTCTCTACGCGGAGTGGAAACTTCACCCGGCTGTAGTAGCTCAGATTTGGTCACATTTCGGCCGCGCAACAGTGGATCTGTTTGCGTCGAGGGGAAACACACAGTGCCCACTGTTCTTCTCCCTGCACGACCAGAGCGCACCGCTGGGGCTGGATGCGTTCGCTCACGAGTGGCCGCGCGTCCCGCTTTACGCTTTTCCACCTCTGGCTCTGATTCCCCCGACACTGCTCAGGGTGCGGGAGAATCGTCTGTCAGTAATTTTGATCGCTCCTCACTGGCCGTCCATGCACTGGCTGGCGGAAGTGAGACAGCTCCTCCACGGTCACCCATGGCCTCTCCCGCTGCGCAGGGACCTGCTCTCCCAGGCGCGCGGACAGATATTTCACCCTCACCCGGAGCGCCTCGCCCTGTGGGCTTGGCCCGTGAGTGGTTTAATCTGAGCCTGACTGGATTATCAAATAATGTTGTTAACACAATTCAGAATGCCAGAGCATCATCCACTAGGTCTCTTTATGACTGTAAGTGGAGGTTGTTTGAGGATTGGTGTGCTAAGGCACAGGAAATCCCTTTTCAATGTCCAGTTGGTACAGTCCTGTCCTTCCTGCAGGACTTGATTGATCAAAAGAGGGCATTTTCTACTGTCAAAGTTTACTTGGCAGCTATTTCTGCTTGCCATGTTGGATTTGATGGAAAACCAGTGGGTCAACATCCTCTGGTTTGTCGTTTTATGAAGGGTGCACGGAGGTTGCTGCCCATCTCTAAGACTATGTCAACATCATGGGATCTAGCAGTGGTGCTTGGAGCCCTCTCTAGTCATCCTTTTGAACCATTGGATAACGTGGACATGAAAACGTTATCCTTGAAGGTGGCTCTGTTATTGGCTTTGGCTACAGCTAAACGTGTAAGTGATATTCACGCTTTGTCTGTAAATCCAGCATGTATGCGGTTCACCCCGGGGAACCTTGGGGTGACGCTGAGACCGAATCCTGCATTTGTTCCAAAGGTTGTTAAACCATGCTCCCCAGTGGAACTGTCAGCTTTTCAGCCACCTCCCTATGGTTCTGCAGAACAGCAGCGGTTACACATGCTGTGCCCTGTCCGTGCCTTACACACATATGTGGAAAGGACGAGGAGCTTTAGAAAAGGGGATCAGTTGTTTGTGTCCTGGGCTAAGCCCCACTGGGGCAAACCTGTCACCAAACAAAGACTTTCTCACTGGATAGTGGATGCCATTGCATTGGCCTACTCCAGCTCAGGCCTTCAGGTTCCGACTGGTTTACGGGCACATTCTACTAGAGGTCTCGCGACCTCTTGGGCCCTGTTCAAGGGAGTCTCTATCCAAGACATCTGCGCTGCAGCTAGCTGGTCTTCTCCCCTCACATTTGCGAGGTACTACAGGTTGGATGTCACATCCCCTGGCCTGACCCACGCTGTCTTGAGCGTGGGCTCCAATGTGGATCTCACTTTTAAGTGAGGGGGGGGGGGGCTGGTGGTCAGTCACCGAGATAAGCTTGTCTGGCAATACGGGAGTCTCCATATCCCATAGTGAGACATCGAAACGAATGCTAAGAAAGAGAACTTTAGGTTACTTTCGTAACCCCGGTTCTCTGAGTAGCATGAGTGAGATGTCTCACCAGACCGCCCTTCTTGCTACTGGGGTGAAGCGAGAAGAGGTGTGCTTGTTTTGAATGACGTGTGACGCCGCGTCCACCTTATTTAAGGTGCGGCACCTTGACGCGGACGTCACGACTGCCAGCCTATCAGGGCTGGCGAATTGGAATAAGTGCTTCTGTGAATACGCGCGAGGGGCGTATCCCATAGTGAGACATCTCACTCATGCTACTCAGAGAACCGGGGTTACGAAAGTAACCTAAAGTTTCCACTATCCCGTTGAACCGCGGGGGAGGGGAAGCAAACTGCAGAGTGTAACCTCGGCTGATAATCCTGTCCATCCATTTGTCCATCAAACACACGCGCTGCCACTCTGAGTAATGCTCTGAGAGGGGGCGTGCACTTGCTTGGTGCTCTGTGGCTGTCATGGTGACGAGCCAAGCCAGAGCCCTGACCGCCGTTGTTCGCATCGGAGGACTCTCCGGAACAACCCATGGGGGGCTCGCAGCGAAAGGGCTGAGCAGAAGCCCCCGGGGCACACAGGTTCTCAACCACACTTGTGGTCAGACGCTGACAAGGAGATGACGCTCCGCTGTCAAACGGCCGCTCCTTTTATTTTACAAGGCTCCTGAACGCATCTCTTATGTGCGATCAAACCTTCGCTCCCGGAGAGAGGAGGAAAGGAGACGCTGAGTGCAGATACAGTGTGTGTGTCGTCCATACGAGGCGTTAAGACGGCGCTCGATGGCTCATGGTTACACTTACTGTTAGCAGAAACATGTGAGGGGGAACACCCTGTCTTTGAGACAGAGGAGATGTATCGGCTTAGTGTCGTGAGTCTGTGCCGTGGATCAACGGACAGCTCACACAGTGTGGGGAATGTGTGTGAAACAGTGGCAGCAGAGCCAGCGGACTCAGGGGCAGACTGTTTAAAGGATTTGCTCTTCTGGGGAAAAGTTTTTGTTTTATTACAAAACTCCCCTTGAACTTATCACACATATTCCCTTCTGAATGTCAGAATCTTTTCCCCTGTTTCCTGGGGGGTTCCTCCGGTGGGTTGGACCAGGTACAGGCCGGGCGCCGATTCTTCCAGCGAGGGATTCTGTCGTTCAGCTGGCGGGCCCGCCCGAGGAGGAGGAGGTGGGGGCTGAACAGCCGAAGCAGGGGGGCGAGACGCTGCCGCCACGGCTGTGGCGGGGCGCCTTGACCGCTGGTAAGAAGGAGCCCGGTGGTCCCGCCGGGGATCCTGTGGACTCGAGACAGGTGTCTCCGGAACCTGTCGGCCTCATCTGCTGTTTTCTGCATCTCTTCGAGCGCCGTCTGCAGCCGAGGCCCGAAGAGTCCGTCCGGACTAATCGGAGCCTCCAGGAGGTCCTTCCTCAGCCCCTCCGGGAGGTTGGAGCGCTCCAGCCAGACACCTCGATGCAAAAGCGTCTGCCATGATGAGATGCGGGAACCCGCCACCGCGATGGACGCACCCAAGGTCTGGAGCATGCGGGTGGCCTCGGACAGATCTTCCGCTCTATCGGCCAGAAGGTGTGGCTCCAGAGACATGGAGTGTAACCAGTGGGACAGTAACACTACATCGCTGCCACTGTCTGGACGGCGCACTGGTGTGAGCGGTCCGCCAGTCTCGTCATCGTCTGGCCCATAGGGGAAGGCGGTACAGGGCGCCGACCCCCGAGCGGATTCACCTTCACGCCGAAAACAGCGGCCAAGCTCGGCTCTAAAGGGGCCACAGGTGGGAAACCATCCTGGGAAATCCCTGCCACTCTTGTGAAGGGAGCGTAAGAGAGGACCGGGGACTTCAATTTGCCAGGCTCCTCCGCTGATCGGGCCATGTAATCCTGGATCCCCGGGAAACAGGGCCAGCACGCGTCCTGCCGGGGCCGACGTGCCGGTGCGACGACCCCGATGAGGTTATCTGGCGTAGCCGAGACCTGCGGAAATGGCACCGACAGCTGCCTGGAAGTCGCCGCCTTCTCAATCATTGCTGGCATCAGCTGCACGAGGGCACCAATGCCCGAAGGCTGAGCGGACACCGGAGTGTCTGTGTGGTCCGACCCCTCGGTCCCGAGGGGGGAACCTACAGGAGGATAATGCTCTTCAGCTCCGGGACCGGAGTCTGCGTCGATGGCTTCATCCAATCCAAAAACACGCTGCGAGGCGAACCCTTCGCCGTCCATCTCGGCGTAAGCCTCAGCCCGTCTTGAGTCTCTCTGGCTCCTCGAGGAGTTTGCAGAACGTACAGTTAGCTCCGGGGGTGAGCGCCCGACCGGCGTGTTCCGGGCCGAGGCAGGACTCGCAGCGCGGGTGGAGGTCATCAGACATTATGTACCCCTTCCAGCGCCTGGTGAGAGAAATCGCTCAGGACTTTAAGACCGACCTGCGCTTCCAGAGCTCCGCTGTCATGGTTCTGCAGGAGGCCAGCGAGGCCTACCTGGTCGGCCTGTTTGAGGACACCAACCTGTGCGCCATCCACGCCAAGAGGGTTACCATCATGCCCAAGGACATCCAGCTGGTCCGCCGCATCCGCGGAGAGAGGGCTTAAGGCCAATGTATGCTTCTCCGTTTTGACGGACACGGACAGATAGGACCGCCTTCTCCAACGTGGAACGCCCTCTCCGTGCCTCTCCGCGGCTCCTCGGAGAGCTTTTCGTGCAGCTCTCCTTTTTCTAACTACACGTCGAAATGGCGGAGAGCCCACGGATAGCCCTTGGCTGTGATTGGTCCGCTAACGCCAGCATTTCGGAATGGAAACTTCCTGTTCCATTCCCTACATCACAATAAACCAAAATCACAACTACGACTCTATGATTAATGTGACAAGTGTGTTAAGCCAGCGGCGTTGTCCGGCTGACGGTGGCTGGTTAGAGCACTTACGGCATGTGTGTACGGTCACATACTGTTATAACAAACTTTCATAACGTGGCTAGCGGGCTAACCACCATGCTAACTGCGGTGGGAACAGCGCAAAAACCCGCTGACTTTAATCCCACGGCTCATGACACTGTTTCTCAAACACCGTCAGGTTAGAAGCAAACACTTTAGATCGATACTAACTAACGGTAGTAGTTAGTATCGGGTGTCCCTGCTGACTGTGTGTGGAAGCTGGGGGGAAGCTAGCTGCCTCCGTGTAGCTTCAAGCTGTTGCAGCTGTTGAATTAGCAACGCAGTTTGGAAACAAGACCGGGGAACCGCTGCGTTAAGACACGATAACATAAGCATTATGACCCGCTGGGTGTCACTTTATTCAGCAAAAACTGTCGCGTCATCAACATCCTTTTTCTGTTAGCTGCCATCGTTCACTGTGTGTGAGGAGCCGGGAGGACGTAAATAAACCAGCGTGGACTTCTTCTATATACCTCATGAGGTAGGCTTCTCTAAGCTCGACTTCAGTTGCGCCATCTACTGTTCTGGCGGTGAATTGTTTTCACAACAAAAAGGCTCGTAGAACTATAAATCAAAAAGGGTCCGTCCGCTCCGTCCGTCCGTCAGTCTGCAACGGACTCGGAGTAGCATACATTGGCCTTTAAACTGCTGCTGCTCCACTGACCATAACAACGGCTCTTTTAAGAGCCACTTCACTGTACTATAGACAAACGTCCTTTGTTGCCCTTCTCGTTATAGACCGTTAATACATATAATACACTAAAGAATTGACTTCAGAGTTCAAAGTTAATATCACTGCCATTGAAGTATAATAAATTAATTACTTTCTGTAAAGTAACCAAAGTACAATACAGGAAAGCTTTTAACAGATTTAAACATCTATCCATTCTAGTTTTACAACATTAACTGAACAGCAAAAAGATATTAGTATTTCATAATACTACATGAAGATGAGTTTACAGTAAAATATTTGTTACATTATTAGTTCTGCAAAGAATACACATTGGAAAGTATGCAAGGTAAGACCTGGCCTGCTATAAATCTAATCATTAATATTGCTACTTCAACAGCACAAGTTATTTAAAATGTTGTCCCTGGTAAAACACTCCAACTGTTTGGAAAGACCAACGTCCCCCAGGGATTGAAGCTCGTATACACAGCCGTGAACATAATTTTTAAGATTAAGATGCATTTATGTATTAGTCCCAAACACATGCACAGACATACAAAGGCCCACTCATGCAGTTAGGGAAATTTAATCTCTGCTTTTGACAGAGCAGTGAGCGAACATGTACGGGGCTCGGGGAGCAGATGTTGGGGTCAATTCTACGTTTAGAAATTAAAGAGGAAACAACTATTAATAATTATGTTATTTGATGTTTTGATATGAAATAACTTCGAATTCTTCACATTGTAAGACATCTACTCAAAGAACGACTTATTGTTGTTGAGCAGAGGATGTGAGCTCTCATTGACTCGGTGTTTGGCTCTTAAAAGAGCCGTTGTGTTGTTGAGCTGTTGGAAAGTCAGTTTATCCGCCGAAGCCGTACAGAGTGCGGCCCTGTCTCTTCAGAGCATACACCACGTCCATGGCGGTGACGGTCTTCCTCTTGGCGTGCTCGGTGTAGGTGACAGCATCGCGGATCACGTTCTCCAGGAAAACCTTCAACACGCCGCGGGTCTCCTCGTAGATCAGACCTGAGATACGCTTCACTCCGCCACGGCGAGCCAGGCGGCGGATGGCGGGCTTGGTAATTCCCTGGATGTTATCACGGAGAACTTTGAGGTGACGCTTTGCGCCTCCTTTACCGAGCCCCTTTCCTCCCTTTCCTCGTCCAGACATCTTTCTTCAGTAAAATGAGATCTAGTCAATGCACTGCTACGCGGAACCACAGCTTATCATAGCCTGACTGAGGACCTGGTAGAAGACAGAGGCAGGCGTCTTCTTCCTCTGTGGATTCTCATGGCCGCTGATGAATAATTCCATGGTGCGCTAGCGCCTCCGCAGGTTTGGTTGTAGGACGGTGGATATTAAAGTCTGACACTTTATCAGTTTTGTGTAGCAGTAGGAATGTAGCACGTTTCCATCAAGTAGGAATAGTGCCTGTGAAAAAGGATTGGTTTAAAATAAGAATAGCATTAGGACTGATCGTGGAAGTACTTAGACAATGTGTGAATATTGAGCAACCTTGAACGAAAGACAGTGGTCACACAAAGACTCAGCTCACGATTTCTCACTTAGCCCTCCTGTTATCCTCACATTGACATTGTTTATCCTTTGAGTAATTTTGACCCCAGCAATTAAACCCTCCATAACTCTAACACCAAAAGTGTTAGTGCAGTGTCCAGCAGTGTGAGCACTTGATGCTTGTCTGGAACTGATTTTGATAGTGTGATGAACATGCCCATTTATTATTAGGTCCGGGCTGACAGTGTGACTTTGTTCATCTTTCATTAAGCATCATGGGATACTGACCAGTTTTAAAAGCACCTCATGTATGCTTTTTAGTGTTGTTGATTTCAACCTGACATTCTGCTGGATTCTGTTTTACTGGTTTCATTTGTAGAAATGGACCTTGGATAAAATGGTCTTGATTTTGTGGTAGCATCCTTAACAAAGTATTTTCACCCCCGACACCTGTAGCTGTCTGTCCACAACGACAAGGAGCTCAACAAACTTCTGGGCCGAGGGACCATCTCTCAACTTTGTCTTTGCTTTCTTACCTTTGATTCATGACTTAAAAACTGTGAGATTAACAACAACACTGTTATTGTTGATATGCCATGAGCTTGGATATGGATGAGTGAAGGGTGGGGGTGTTTTTTTCATCATTGTTAGCAATGAAAGTACTTTGTGTTATAGTGTTTCTATATAAATAAATACATAAATAAAGTCTGTTTGAATGGTTAAAATTACATGTTTACACGCTGCAATTTACAAAAACACTTTCACATAATGCACACGTGTGTACATTCTGGATAAACACAGTGTTTGTTGACACTAACGCCTTAAATTGTAATATGAATGTGTTATTGGATGTAAAAGTCTGAGAAGACTTGATCTTTAGACCAGTAGGTAACATATTGACAGGTTAACAGAGAGTTCTCACACACTGGTCAAATCGTTTTTCAGAAACGTTTGTCATGTTTAAATGATTATATTACACAAATAATAATGATCATAATATACAGAAACATGTATCCCAGTGTTACTATGATGAGCAAAAGTTTGTATTTACTAAGTAGAGAAATTCTCAAATTAATTTACAGCTAAAATATTTCCTGGAAAATAAATGATGTTACCTGTTGGCTTTTGGTGTTAAATGAGATAAATGTGCCCCAATATTAATTTAATCCTTGCTTGAGGTGAATATTGACAAATTCAACATGGATATGAAATGTAGCCCTACTTCTATAATGACTCTCAAGCTTCCTCAGGATGAAACGTTCACGGCTCTGATAGGAAGTCTGGCTCAACCTCACCAGGAGCCTCGGCCATCAGCGGTGTGTTTGCTGCCTGCACAATTACTTGACTTTATTACTAAGAGATCCTCAACAGGTGCTTGTTTTCACTCGGTGTCTCTGAACAAACATGTGGAGCAGCTAGGAAACTGGTTTTGGTGGAGCTGTGGTGCTTTTGAACTCATTTTAGGAGAGAAACTAGTGGGAAAAGCCGCTGAGCAGCGCTGCTCACCGCGGTGAACGGGACGTGTTCGGAGGCTCCACCGACCAAATGCAGAGAGCATCAGAGCTCTTCATGACTTCAACATGAAGACAATAAAAGTCCGCTACCTGCTTCCTCACTGTCAGCCTCCAGCACCGCTCACCCACTGAGTTTTTACTCGTTTGTCAGTGAAGAGAAAACACGTGAAAAAAAAGTGTCTGTGAGTTCACACTGCACACGGGAGCCACGGCTCGATTGAGTCTCCACGGTTCTCATGGTGTGTTCAAGTACCGCCTCCCCATACCGGTAACTCACTCCGATAGTTCGTCGTTGATCTAAACGCAAAGAGAACGATGGCAGAAGTCGCTACAGCTCCAGCACCAGCCGCCGCCAAGGTTAAAGCGGCCAAGAAGAAAGTCGTGAAACCGAAGACCGCCGGCCCCAGCGTCAGTGAGCTCATCGTGAAGGCCGTGTCCGAGTAAAAGGAGCGCAGTGTCCGCCCTCAAGAAGGCTCTGGCTGCCGGAGGCTACGATGTGGAGAAGAACAATTCCCGCGTCAACACCACCATCAAGAAGCTGGTGGTCAGCGGGACCCTGGTCCAGACCAAGGGAACCGGGGCCACCGGCTCCTTCAAGATGAGCAAGAAAGAGGCAGTGAAGAAGGCCGCTCCCAAAGCCAAGAAGCCCGCCGCCAAGAAACTCGCAGTGGCTAAAAAGCCCAAGTCAGCGGCAGCCAAGAAGCCAGCAGCCGCTAAAAAGTCCCCGAAGAAGGTGGCTAAACCAGCAGCGGCCAAGAAGCCCACCAAGAGCCCCAAGAAGGTGGCAAAGAGCCCCAAGAAAGTGGCGAAGACTCCCAAGAAGGTGGCGAAGAGCCCCAAGAAGGTGGTGAAAAAGACGCCTGCTGCCAAGAAGTCCCCCGCGAAGAAGGTCGCCAAACCCAAAGCGAAGAAGACAGCAAGAAGAAGTGAGCTGTCCTCACTGTGAAACATGTCCATCCTGGTAAAAGGCTCTTTTAAGAGCCACACACGTCTTTCCACAAAGAGCTGTTTCCTCATCATTCATAAATATGTAGAGACAGATTTCTTAACTACAGGGAGTCTAGATAGATTGAGCAATATTAGATGTCATCTTACAATGTTCAGATTAAGAAGTTAGTAAATATCAAAACATCAAATATTATAAAACATGGCTTTAAACTCTGTGAAGGAGTAGCCTACTCCTATCTACACACATGCGTCATGTAACATGATGTTCAGCGATATCGTCATTACTTCATATACCATACTTTTTAAAGAGTCTGCCTTAGCTGTTATATTTATCGTATTACCTCGTGTCTTTCCTTGCTAAATATAAAAGTGACAGCTGCTTAGAAAAATGACAATTCTGGCCTCACATCATGTAACCATACTGTGCTGTAGTAACCTCAGGCAGCCAACAGATGGAGCTGCTCTCCAAATGATGTGAACCTGAGTAAAGGCCACTACCAGAAGAACTCTCCTCCATGTTCTGTCCGAAGCTTTGTTTTCCAGTAGCTCAGCTTCTCCTGCTTTATTGCAGCTACTTGTTTGAGTCATAGAAATGAGCTCTGTAGCTGCATCAACTTGATCAGTGTCTGTCATTAAACTAAAGTATTAATGAACTGTCATCAGACACTGCAACACCTACAGAGTGAAAGTTACGATGTTCAATTTACTAACAGGGAGCAGAGGGTTTTTCCAGGTGATGTTTCTGAGAAGTGGTCGAAAGCTCAGCAAACAAGTGGAGCTCTTGGTTGAACTGATCCAGAGTCACGTTCCTCTGAAATAATTATAAGATATCTTGGCAAAACTTGATATTTACTTGTTATATTTACGTTTGATACACTAATTCTGTCTTAAATTAACTTTTACATAGATAAAACCTTGCACATTGTACAGTTTAATTCAGATCAAACAAATAACCTTCAGACAGTGTGCTTTGATGACTAAGGCCAAATCATAGCCAGACCAGATCATAGGAAACTAACATACATCTAAGGAGAAACTTTACAAGGGGATGGCTGGAGGAAAGTGCAGAGCTGGGAGTCAGCTTGCTAACCAGGGAGCAAGGGGTGGAAATAACCGAACGAAAGACAAAAAAAAACAGAAGGAAAACAGCACGGACTGCGGAGAACGGGTGTGAGTGAAGACGAGAGAGAGAACGGAGCCTGAAGTTTAAAAAAAAAGATCACAGATCACAGATCAGTAGAATCTATATCAGCTGATCAGACATCCCTGAACCCTCTCTTCTTCCTCATTCCTTCCATTCGCATGCACGCAGAACCCCTTGCCACTGTCACGGTAGTATTTATTTATTTAGAGCATCGGACCGATTCCCTCACATCTGTGGATCCTCACCTCCTCTGGGATATTATTTGGAAAGTTTCTTAATTTCCTGTAAGTGATCTCCAGTGCGCTCTGTGAGCCTGATGGCACAGTCACGTTGACTGCAGTGATTTGATGATACACGCAGTGTTTGAAGATATTATTAAAGCCTATAAATTACTCGGCTCCGTAACTCCACGGTTAAATGGAATCTAAACGTAATTTGCTGCAAGTCATGTTAAAATTAAAAGGTTCGAGTGGAACAGACATGTCGCGCGAGCAAAACTAAGCTGTTGGTTTTATTGTAAATGATGAAGTGGATCAATAATCTGACTTCAGTTCAACACCTCACGTCTGTGTTGCCACTTTCCCGTCTCCAAAACGTTTGTTCGCATGGGTCAGAGTTTACCTGAAAATACGCAACGTTTGCTTGAGAAGTGGCGTACGCACGATTAAGCCCCCGCAACGGTTCTAAATGAGACCTCCTGTTCTCTCCCCTCGTTGCTCATCTCCACCTATTTTCCCTCTGTGCCTCGTTTGACCAGCGGTGGAAGTGTTTGGTCCGTGTGCCCTCTCACTGGCATTTTCCTGTCTGTTCTCTTGTTGTCCGTCCTTCACTTCACTTCTTTCATCTCCTCCTCTTGCTCTGTCCGTGATTGTTTTTACGTCTGTCTGCTCCTTCTCGTTTGTTGCCGTGCTGTCAGTCTTTCGAGGTTAAACAAAAAAATCGAAATTTCCCCCAAACAGCTAGATCTGTCAAGGGATTGTTTAAAATAATAAACTCTACTTTTCGAACAAACGAAAAACTTACAATACATTGACGTAGAAACTTATTTTACTTGTGGAATAGACACTTAAGTTTGGCTTCTTTCACTGCTCTTGCCATCTCACTGTGACGACCTCTAGGGGCGTGTTCAGGGTGGTATGTCTGTTAGCCAATGACTCCACCCACAATACCTATTTATACATGTAAATAAATCAGGGGAAATGTGCAGAAAATAAAAATTAAGGTGCAATGTTATCATAATATTGTGTGACAACCCTGGAGTTGTCCTGCTGTGGTGTTGTGCTTGTGTGTATTTCAGGTTCCTGTAGGCGGAGTCAGACCTTAGTAATCAGCAGTGATATGGCACACCTGTGGTGACCAATATTTAAGAGGGCTGCACACTGGGCTCTCCCCTTCACCAGATCTACCACCACATCCCAGCTTTTTTCTGTTACTCTAGCTACTTCTACCTATTTTTCCTCTTTTCATGTGTAAATCCAACCGGACGTTAGCGTTGTGATTGTCTTGTCTAGTGTGTGTGTGTCCCTACGGCAGTGACGCACTGTGCGGGGGTGTCTGAGCCTGTTTGGAAGCGTACCTCGCGACAATGGCGGAGGCAAGCACGGAGCGGGTGGGTGGAAACGCTGTGACCCACGGAGGTGATAGCGGGAGAGGCACGGAGTTAAAGGCAGAGCAAGAGCTGCACAAACAATGAGAGGAATGAGAGGGAGCTAACCGTAATGGTAGAGCTGGAAGGGGAGGGTGAAGCAATGGCGATGGAGCTGATGAGGTGCGTGAGGGAGCTGTGGGGAGGGCTGCTGGCGTGTAGACACATAGACTGGGGGGAAAATATGAAAAGACCATGAGTCACCCGAAAGGGAATGAGAGGCTCATGGATGGGTTTAAAATTGGAGAAACGATGGTGCATGCTAGAGAGCTAGTTAATGATGAGCTGGTGGTATCATTTATGAATCTGCCATTTTACATCAAGGACAGTATATTAGATAAACTCCAGGGCTGCGGAGTCTCGGCAGTATCTCTGATAAAGAGGAGGATGTGGCCTGGAAATAATGTGGCAGAGAGGACGAGATATTTAAAAGTTAAATTCATTAGCCACATCCAGTCATTGGCTCTCCATTACTTATCTCTCCTTCGCACACCTCTCCTCATCGCTCTATCTATCTTCCATCTTGTCTATCACCTGTCTGCTACTCTCCACATATACCTCTTCTTTCTTAAATAACTCTCTCTAAAGTTCTTCAACTCTTTTCCACTATCCCTACAAGTAGTGATGTGTCGAGGCTTCGAAGCGTGTGTCGAGTAATCGAGGATGATTTTTATGAAGCGCGTATCAAGGCTTGTGTTGATGACGTATGTGATGACGTTCGAAGCCTTGCGAGCCGGCCGAGCACGTCACTGATTCAGGAAAGGGTTCGCGGGTTTGGTGTGCGATTCAAAATAAAAGGGGCCGCGAAACGCAATGGATTCCCCCCCACACTACTTGTCTTGGGACTTTATTGTGCGTTTGCTTGCAATATATGCTGAGTATTGGAGGGAGAAAAGGAATTTATTTCCTAACTTGTACAAACTTGCGGTATCTTTTATTGATGATACCGCAAGTTTGAGCCAATTGGATGGAAAACTTCAAAGCTTCATGAAGCTTCATCTCGCCATCACTACCTACAAGGTCCGTTATTTTTATTTTTCCCTCCACTTGCTCAAAATAATTTCTCATGCCTTGTCTTCTCTAGCCCTAAGAAATACCCTGTACATTTTTCACCCTCTATTGCATACCTCGCCTTACTTATAATTATTGCAACTTTTCACATTCCCTGCTCTTTCTCCTTTAGTTCATCTTTCATCCTGATGCATCCCTCTGTCATATTTACCTCCTTCCCCAGCTTTCTCCTCCTCTTCCTCTAACTCCTGTTTTAACTTTTTTTCTCTCTCATTCTTTCCCCTGTTCTTACTGTTTCTTGCTCATGCCCCTTATCCCCTCTTTCAACCTCTCCAACCACCTCCCTATATCTTCCTCATACATACTGTCACTCATCTCCCACCTTATATACTCTTTCACTTTTTTATATTTTTCATTTTTAAGCAACTGACCATTCATGCACCACACTCCCCCTCCTCTCCTCTTTGTTTCCCCCCCTATTGTAAATTTTAACATCTTATGGTCACTGTACGTTGTAGTTTTGTATTCTAACCCTTTTATCCTGTCTGCTATGCTTTTAGTGCTTAATAATAAATCTATCCTACATTGTTTTATTTCCCCTTTTACCATTTGTATTCTTGAGTACTCCCTCCCCTCTGGATTCCTATCTCTCCATACATCATTCATTCCTTTCATACTTTGAACTTTTTCTAATGCCTCCCTTGTTGTGTCATTTTTAAAGTGCATGTTTGCTGATACATCCAGTTTCCCACACCACACATTAAAGTCCCCCACAATCATACAGTTGTCATCACACATCATTCCCATCCTTTCAAACATCACCTTTCTTTCTTTCTCCTCATTCGGCACATACACATTCACCAGCTTCATTTCCTCATTCATATATTCGAATTTGATCCCTATAGCCCTCCCCTCTCCCTCATCTTCACACCTTCTCACATTCCCTATCACTCCTTTTTTTGTTAATATTGCTACACCCCTTGCATTCCCTTCCCCATTATTTGCATACACATCTCCTCTCCATTCATCCTCCACCTCTTTCATACATCTCTCATCCCAGTGTGTTTCCTGTATGCATATTATATCATAGTTACTCTCTCCATAGATCTGATGTCTTTTGATTTTATTTTTTAGCCCCCTTGCATTTATTGATATTAACATTAGTAGTATTGCTATTTTCATTTTATTTTTTCCTTGGTTCTACTTTTCTTATTATTCCTCATATGCTTCTGATTAGTTTGTCTTTTCCTCAGTTGTTTTATTTGCTCCTCTATCTCCATGTCTGTTTCAGCTCCTACCGTCTGTGGCGTGGTGGTCTCCTCTGCAGTTTCAGTGGGCTTCGCTCCACCTGCTGCCTTCTCCTTCCCTCCTGTGTTGTCCTCTCTTCTCCTTCTCCCCGGGCCTACTTCCTCCTCTCCGTCTTTTCTTTCGACCATCGCCCCCTTCTCTGGTCCTCTCGTCTCCTTCGTATTTGGCGGTTTCTTCTCCACCCCGTCTCTCCTCCTTTCTGCCGTCGCCTCCGTCCTCACCTCACGTTCCAGCACTCCTCTCCTCCTGCCCGCATCCTCCTCCTCGTTGTTTCCTCTCGTTCTCTCGTTCCGGTCCGTTCCAGCTTTCTTTCCGCCTTCCGTCTCCTCCTCCGGCCTCTCTCCTTCCTGCCTGCTTGCATCCTCCTTCTCAGTCTCCTCAGTTTCTTTTCCGACTCCCTCCTCCACACTTTCCATTTCCTCTGCCTCCCCCTCCTCACTGCTTCCGCTCTCACTTTCTTCTCCATTCTCACTTGTGCCATCTTCTGCCTCACTCTTATTGCATCTGCATTCATTCATAAGGTTCTGGCACAGATCACATTTCTTCCTCCCCTGCTTGCATTCCCTTGCATAATGGCCCTGCACTCCACATCTATTGCAATGAAATTCCGGGCACTCTCTCATTATGTGCCCAGGTTTTATGCACAGCCTGCACACCTTCACCTGCTTATCATGTAGCACCCTGAAATACTCTGCCCCCAGTGCAGTGTCAAATCTTGCAGAGTACGGCAGCGATTGTATTTCATTATTAAACTTCACTTTCAGGAACCTAGTCCCGTCTGCCACATTTGTCCCTGGCCACATCCTTCTTTTAATGGGAGATACTGCTGCTACTCCCCATAGTTGCAACTTTGCCAGTATCTCCCTGTCCTCAATATAAAAGGGCAGACTCATAAATGACACTACCAGCTCGTCATTTACTAGTTCTCTGGCGTGCACCCGAGTCTCCCCTATCTTAAAGCCTTCCATGAGCCTCTCCTTCCCCTTAGGGTGGCTCATTGTCATCTCATATTTTCTCTCCGTTATCTGTCGGCACGCCAATAGCCCTCCACATAGCTCGCGAACACACCGCATGAGCTCCATAGCCGTGTCCTCGCCCTCGCCCTCCATCTCCACCATTACTGTCTGCTCCCTGTCATTCCTCTCACTCGTTTTGCAGCTCTTACCCTGCGTCAGCTCCGTGTTTGTCCCGCCCTCACCTCCTTGGGTGACGGCGGTTAAACTCACCTGCTCAGTGTTTATCTCCACCATAGTCTCTGGAGCACTTCCTCGCCGGCTACGATGCCCCCGCACAGTGCGTCACTGCCGCGGGGGACAAAAACACACACTTAACAAGACAATCACAACTCTAATGTCCGGTTGGATTTACATATAAGAGATAGAGAAGAAAGGGGGATGTAGAAAGAGCACAAGACTAGCTGGGAAAGAGAAGAAAGAAAAAAAAGGCAAAAATAGTTCCAAAGCAGCCACCCGCGGTGGCTTGCTACCGGGTCGCTGGATGATGACGTCACTCCGTGGTACGTTCAAGGGCTGTCGGGCGTATTCAGGTTGGTGTGGCCGTAAGCGAATGAGTTCACCCTCTGACCCTTATTTATACATGTAAATACGTCAGGTAAAAGAAGAAAAAAGCTTACAGCACCTGGTATTCCCAGGCAGTCTCCCATCCAAGTACTAACCAGGCCCGACACTGCTTAGCTTCCGAGATCAGACGAGATCGGGGGTATTCAGGTTGGTGTGGCCGTAAGCGATTGAGTCCACCCTCTGAACCTTATTTATACATGTAAATACGTCAGGTAAAAGTGGAAAAAAGCTTACAGCACCTGGTATTCCCAGGCAGTCTCCCATCCAAGTACTAACCAGGCCCGACCCTGCTTAGCTTCCGAGATCAGACAAGATCGGGCGTATTCAGGTTGGTGTGGCCGTAAGCGAATGAGTCCACCTTCTGAATCTTATTTATACATGTAAATACGTCAGGTAAAAGTGGAAAAAAGCTTACAGCAGCTGGTATTCCCAGGAAGTCTCCCATCCAAGTACTAACCAGGCCCGACCCTGCTTAGCTTCCGAGATCAGACGAGATCGGGCGCATTCAGGTTGGTGTGGCCGTAAGCGAATTAGTCCACCCTCTGAACCTTATTTTTCAGAGGTGGGACCAAGTCATTTTTTTGCAAGTCCCAAGTAAGTCTCAAGTCTTTGCCCTCAAGTGCCGAGTCAAGTCCCAAGTCAAGACAGGCAAGTCCCGAGTCAAGTCCAAAGTCAAGACTGACAAGTCTCAAGTCAAGTCCAAGTCCTGCAGTTTGAGTTTCGAGTCTTTTCGAGTCCTTTTGATCACTGAGTAATAATAAATTTACACAGATCATGTATGATTTTAAAATCTGTATTTATTTATTTATTAAAACAAGTGCAATTGAAATTACAGAAAAAAATTGTGCCAACATTGCACTTCCCTATTGCACTATTAACATTTTTAACATTTAACTCATATTTTGCAAGAATATTCTTCATTTTAAACCACTCCTACAGAATGAACACATTTGAAAAAACAATTGCAACTGTAATTATTTGTACAAAAGTGCTAACATTGTATTTTGCATTTTAACTAGTTCCACAGCAGTTTCTGTCCTGTCCTGTGTTTATCTCATCTCATTTATCTTACCTCATATTGTCTGTGTGTGTGTACATGTGAGAAACATAACAAATACTTGAACATAACAATGAACAGGGTTGTGCTTTTTATATGTCAGGGCCCTATGCTGAATTGCATTTGCAAAAGACCAAATTGGCCAAAAGTCTGTCAGTCATTTGTGCACGATGGGGACGTAGTATGATTCCACCCAGTGCCGCTGCGAGCCATTTTGGTGCCCTAAGCATAACTCCTCTATGATTACATTAAATAATCATCAATAAGTACAAACAAGAATAGTCAATCTTCTTTAACTTTTTTTGAGCAATTTAATATATCTCTTGTTCTGCCTTTTTTGTGATATACATGGCTAAAAGGTACCTAATATTTCTATACTGAAATAATATCGGCATTATAATTGTAAGCTAATTTATTTAATGACGTTATTGTTGAGGGTTGATTTGTATTTCCGGTTTTAAGTGGGCTGTTGGTAGTGACTCTTATTTTGAAAGGGGGTTTTTAAGGAAGTGGGTGCTGTGATGAGTGAAGTTTTAAAATGAACGGAGAATAAACGGGTGTGCTGTCCCGAGCGCATGACCTGCTCTCGTGTCCTTTGTCGGCTGAAGCCGGACTTATGATACAACTAAACGCTCGGCTAGATAATTATAATAACTATGATAATTTTTCAGTTGCCTTTTTTTGGTGCCCCCTCAGGACTTGGTGCCCGACGCACAGCGCGTAGTGCGCGTTTTGGAGCGGCGGCGCTGCACACACACACACAGACGCACACAAACACGATGAAAGATACAGAGCGCTCCTTAATAACATACTTTTTAATCTTTGTGTTTTGGAGAAAGGAGCAAGTCTTATCAAGTCAAACGGCTCAAGTCCAAGTGAAGTCACGAGTCATTGATGTTGAAGTCCAAGTCGAGTTGCAAGTCTCTTTGCATTTTGTCAAGTCGAGTCTAAAGTCATCAAATTCATGACTCGAGTCTGACTCGAGTCCAAGTCATGTGACTCGAGTCCACACCTCTGTTATTTATACATGTAAATACGTCAGGTAAGAGTGGAAAATAGCTTACAGCACCTGGTATTCCCAGGCAGTCTCCAATTCAAGTACTAACCAGGCCTGACTCTGCTTAGCTTCCGAGATCAGACGAGACCGGGCGTATTCAGGTTGGTGTGGCCGTAAGCAAATGAGTTTACCCTCTGAACCTTTTTTATACATGTATATACGTCAGGTAAAAGTGGAAAAAAGCTTACAGCACCTGGTATTCCCAGGCAGTCTCCCATCCAAGTACTAACCAGGCCCGACCCTGCTTAGCTTCCGAGATCAGACATATTCAGGTTGGTGTGGCCGTAAGCGAATGAGTCCACCCTCTGAACCTTATTTATACATGTATATACGTCAGGTAAAAGTGGAAAAAAGCTTACAGCACCTGGTATTCCCAGGCAGTCTCCCATCCAAGTACTAACCAGGCCCGACCCTGCTTAGCTTCCGAGATCGAGCGCATTCAGGTTGGTGTGGCCGTAAGCAAATGAGTCCACCCTCTGAACCTTGTTTATACGTCAGGTAAAAGCTTACAGCACCTGGTATTCCCAGGCAGTCTCACATCTATGTTCTAACCAGGCCCGACCCTGCT
>NC_084966.1:15390541-15393041 GCF_949316205.1 Platichthys flesus
GTCATCCGCATATTGATATAGAGTGCTCACCTGTCCACCCGGTATTTCTATCCCCCTAATCCTCCTATTTTTCAAAATGAGTACCGCTAACGGCTCTGCCGACAAGGAGTACAGCAAAGCCGATAGCGGACATCCCTGCCTCACTGATCTTTCTATTCTAAATTCACCCGTGACTATCCCATTGACCTTAATCTTACTTCCTGCTCTTTCATACATTCTCCTCACCCATCCTATCAATTTCTCTCCAAATCCCATCTTTCCTAACACTTTATACAAATATCCGTGATCTACTCTATCGAATGCTTTATTAAGATCTAAACTCGCTATAACCCCTCCACTGTTTCTCTTCATGTGTATTATTGTATCCCTAATGCTACTTATTGTGTCTGCTATGTCTCTCCCTGGTATACTATATGCTTGTGTGCTTCCCACCACCGTCCCTATTACTCCCTTCAATCTATTTGCTAACACCTTTGCTAAAACCTTATAGTCCCCATTTAACACTGTGAGTGGCCTGTAATTTTCTAATTTGTCCCTACTTCCTTTTTTATAAATGATGCTAACTAACCCTGTTATCATACTATGCGGCATTTCTCCCTTCTCTTCTATCCATCTATATAATCTATCCAATACTGGTACTAATTCTTCTCTAAACTCTATATAAAATTCGCCTATTATTCCATCTATCCCTGGACTTTTATTCCTGCCTAACCCATTTATTGCTTCCTCTATCTCTCCCTTACTTATCTCTCCCTCGCACACCTCCCTATCCTCATCATTCAGTTTAGCCTCCATCTTGTCTACCACCTGTCTGCTACTCTCCTCATCTACCTCTTCTTTCTTATATAACTCCCTATAAAATTCTTCAACTCTTTCCACTATCCCTACAAAATCTGTTATTTTTTCGCCTCCCTTTCCCTCCACTTTCTCAAAATAATTTTTCTCCTGCCTTGTTTTCTCTAGCCCTAAGAAATAACCTGTACATTTTTCCCCCTCTACTGCATATCTTGCCCTACTTCTAATTATTGCACCTTCACACTTTCTCTGTTCTATCTCCTTTAGTTCATCTTTCTTCCTTATGTATCCCTCTATGTCATAATTGCCTCCTTCCCCCGCTTTCTTCTCCTCTTCCTCTAACTCCTCTTTTAACCTTTTTTCTCTCTCCCTCTCTTTCTTTCCCCTATTTTTACTGTGTTTTTTGCTTATTTCCCTTATCCCCTCTTTCAACCTTTCCCACCACCTCCCCGTTTCTTCCTCATACATGCTCTCATCCATCTCCCACTGTATGTAATCTCTCACCTCTTTTTTATATTTTTCATCTTTGAGCAACCGACCATTCATACACCACACCCCCCCTCCTCTTCTCTTTGTTTCCCCTCCTATTGTATATTTTAACACCTTGTGATCGCTATAAGTTGTGGTTATATATTCTATACTCTTTATCCCTTCTGCTAAGCCCTTCGTGCTCAATACTAAATCTATCCTGCTCTGTTTTAATTCCCCTTTCACCAGTTGTATTCTTGAGAACTCTCTCCCCTCTGGATTTCTTTCTCTCCATACATCACTCAGTCCTTTCATACTTTTAAGTTTTTCTAATACCTCTCTTGTTGTATCATTTTTAAAATGCATGTTTTTTGACACATCCAGTTTCCCACACCACACATTAAAGTCCCCAACAATCATACAGTTGTCAACACACATTTTTTCCATTTTTTCAAACATCACCTTTCTTTCTTTCTCCTCATTCGGAGCATACACATTTACCAGCTTCATTTCCTCATTCATATATTCAAATTTGATCCCGATCACCCTCCCATCTCCCTCATCATCACACCTTCTCACATTCCCTATCACTCCTTTTTTTGTTAATATTGCTACACCCCTTGCATTCCCTTCCCCATTATTTGCATACACATCTCCTCTCCATTCATCCTCCACCTCTTTCATACATCTCTCATCCCAGTGTGTTTCCTGTATGCATATTATATCATAGTTACTCTCTCCATAGATCTGATGTCTTTTGATTTTATTTTTTAGCCCCCTTGCATTTATTGATATTATTGTTAACATTAGTAGTATTGCTATTTTCATTTTATTTTTTCCTTGGTTCTACTTTTCTTATTATTCCTCATATGTTTCTGATTAGTTTGTCTTTTCCTCAGTTGTTTTATTTGCTCCTCTATCTCCATGTCTGTTTCAGCTCCTACCGTCTGTGGCGTGGTGGTCTCCTCTGCAGTTTCAGTGGGCTTCGCTCCACCTGCTGCCTTCTCCTTCCCTCCTGTGTTGTCCTCTCTTCTCCTCCTCCCCGGGCCTACTTCCTCCTCTCCGTCTTTTCTTTCGACCATCGCCCCCTTCTCTGGTCCTCTCGTCTCCTTCGTATTTGGCGGTTTCTTCTCCATCCCGTCTCTCCTCCTTTCTGCCGTCGCCTCCGTCCTCACCTCACGTTCCAGCACTCCTCTCCTCCTGCCCGCATCCTCCTCCTCGTTGTTTCCTCTCGTTC
>NC_084966.1:15523041-15528041 GCF_949316205.1 Platichthys flesus
ATTCTAAATTCACCCGTGACTATCCCATTGACCTTAATCTTACTTCCTGCTCTTTCATACATTCTCCTCACCCATCCTATCAATTTCTCTCCAAATCCCATCTTTCCTAACACTTTATACAAATATCCGTGATCTACTCTATCGAATGCTTTATTAAGATCTAAACTCGCTATAACCCCTCCACTGTTTCTCTTCATGTGTATTATTGTATCCCTAATGCTACTTATTGTGTCTGCTATGTCTCTCCCTGGTATACTATATGCTTGTGTGCTTCCCACCACCGTCCCTATTACTCCCTTCAATCTATTTGCTAACACCTTTGCTAAAACCTTATAGTCCCCATTTAACACTGTGAGTGGCCTGTAATTTTCTAATTTGTCCCTACTTCCTTTTTTATAAATGATGCTAACTAACCCTGTTATCATACTATGCGGCATTTCTCCCTTCTCTTCTATCCATCTATATAATCTATCCAATACTGGTACTAATTCTTCTCTAAACTCTATATAAAATTCGCCTATTATTCCATCTATCCCTGGACTTTTATTCCTGCCTAACCCATTTATTGCTTCCTCTATCTCTCCCTTACTTATCTCTCCCTCGCACAACTCCCTATCCTCATCACTCAGTTTAGCCTCCATCTTGTCTACCACCTGTCTGCTACTCTCCTCATCTACCTCTTCTTTCTTATATAACTCCCTATAAAATTCTTCAACTCTTTCCACTATCCCTACAAAATCTGTTATTTTTTTTTCTCCCTTTCCCTCCACTTTCTCAAAATAATTTTTCTCCTGCCTTGTATTCTCTAGCCCTAAGAAATAACCTGTACATTTTTCCCCCTCTACTGCATATCTTGCCCTACTTCTAATTATTGCACCTTCACACTTTCTCTGTTCTATCTCCTTTAGTTCATCTTTCTTCCTTATGTATCCCTCTATGTCATAATTGCCTCCTTCCCCCACTTTCTTCTCCTCTTCCTCTAACTCCTCTTTTAACCTTTTTTCTCTCTCCCTCTCTTTCTTTCCCCTATTTCTACTGTGTTTTTTGCTTATTTCCCTTATCCCCTCTTTCAACCTTTCCCACCACCTCCCCGTTTCTTCCTCATACATGCTCTCATCCATCTCCCACTGTATGTAATCTCTCACCTCTTTTTTATATTTTTCATCTTTGAGCAACCGACCATTCATACACCACACCCCCCCTCCTCTTCTCTTTGTTTCCCCTCCTATTGTATATTTTAACACCTTGTGATCGCTATAAGTTGTGGTTATATATTCTATACTCTTTATCCCTTCTGCTAAGCCCTTCGTGCTCAATACTAAATCTATCCTGCTCTGTTTTAATTCCCCTTTCACCAGTTGTATTCTTGAGAACTCTCTCCCCTCTGGATTTCTTTCTCTCCATACATCACTCAGTCCTTTCATACTTTTTAGTTTTTCTAATACCTCTCTTGTTGTATCATTTTTAAAATGCATGTTTTTTGACACATCCAGTTTCCCACACCACACATTAAAGTCCCCAACAATCATACAGTTGTCAACACACATTTTTTCCATTTTTTCAAACATCACCTTTCTTTCTTTCTCCTCATTCGGAGCATACACATTTACCAGCTTCATTTCCTCATTCATATATTCAAATTTGATCCCTATCACCCTCCCATCTCCCTCATCATCACACCTTCTCACATTCCCTATCACTCCTTTTTTTGTTAATATTGCTACACCCCTTGCATTCCCTTCCCCATTATTTGCATACACATCTCCTCTCCATTCATCCTCCACCTCTTTCATACATATCTCATCCCAGTGTGTTTCCTGTATGCATATTATATCATAGTTACTCTCTCCATAGATCTGATGTCTTTTGATTTTATTTTTTAGCCCCCTTGCATTTATTGATATTATTGTTAACATTAGTAGTATTGCTATTTTCATTTTATTTTTTCCTTGGTTCTACTTTTCTTATTATTCCTCATATGTTTCTGATTAGTTTGTCTTTTCCTCAGTTGTTTTATTTGCTCCTCTATCTCCATGTCTGTTTCAGCTCCTACCGTCTGTGGCGTGGTGGTCTCCTCTGCAGTTTCAGTGGGCTTCGCTCCACCTGCTGCCTTCTCCTTCCCTCCTGTGTTGTCCTCTCTTCTCCTCCTCCCCGGGCCTACTTCCTCCTCTCCGTCTTTTCTTTCGACCATCGCCCCCTTCTCTGGTCCTCTCGTCTCCTTCGTATTTGGCGGTTTCTTCTCCATCCCGTCTCTCCTCCTTTCTGCCGTCGCCTCCGTCCTCACCTCACGTTCCAGCACTCCTCTCCTCCTGCCCGCATCCTCCTCCTCGTTGTTTCCTCTCGTTCTCTCGTTCCGGTCCGTTCCAGCTTTCTTTCCGCCTTCCGTCTCCTCCTCCGGCCTCTCTCCTTCCTGCCTGCTTGCATCCTCCTTCTCAGTCTCCTCAGTTTCTTTTCCGACTCCCTCCTCCACACTTTCCATTTCCTCTGCCTCCCCCTCCTCACTGCTTCCGCTCTCACTTTCTTCTCCATTCTCACTTGTGCCATCTTCTGCCTCACTCTTATTGCATCTGCATTCATTCATAAGGTTCTGGCACAGATCACATTTCTTCCTCCCCTGCTTGCATTCCCTTGCATAATGGCCCTGCACTCCACATCTATTGCAATGAAATTCCGGGCACTCTCTCATTATGTGCCCGGGTTTAATGCACAGCCTGCACACCTTCACCTGCTTATCATGTAGCACCCTGAAATACTCTGCCCCCAGCGCAGTGTCAAATCTTGCAGAGTACGGCAGCGATTGTATTTCATTATTAAACTTCACTTTCAGGAACCTAGTCCCGTCTGCCACATTTGTCCCTGGCCACATCCTTCTTTTAATGGGAGATACTGCTGCTACTCCCCATAGTTGCAACTTTGCCAGTATCTCCCTGTCCTCAATATAAAAGGGCAGACTCATAAATGACACTACCAGCTCGTCATTTACTAGTTCTCTTATTTTGAGAAAGTGGAGGGAAAGGGAGGCGAAAAAATAACAGATTTTGTAGGGATAGTGGAAAGAGTTGAAGAATTTTATAGGGAGTTATATAAGAAAGAAGAGGTAGATGAGGAGAGTAGCAGACAGGTGGTAGACAAGATGGAGGCTAAACTGAATGATGAGGATAGGGAGGTGTGCGAGGGAGAGATAAGTAAGGGAGAGATAGAGGAAGCAATAAATGGGTTAGGCAGGAATAAAAGTCCAGGGATAGATGGAATAATAGGCGAATTTTATATAGAGTTTAGAGAAGAATTAGTACCAGTATTGGATAGATTATATAGATGGATAGAAGAGAAGGGAGAAATGCCGCATAGTATGATAACAGGGTTAGTTAGCATCATTTATAAAAAAGGAAGTAGGGACAAATTAGAAAATTACAGGCCACTCACAGTGTTAAATGGGGACTATAAGGTTTTAGCAAAGGTGTTAGCAAATAGATTGAAGGGAGTAATAGGGACGGTGGTGGGAAGCACACAAGCATATAGTATACCAGGGAGAGACATAGCAGACACAATAAGTAGCATTAGGGATACAATAATACACATGAAGAGAAACAGTGGAGGGGTTATAGCGAGTTTAGATCTTAATAAAGCATTCGATAGAGTAGATCACGGATATTTGTATAAAGTGTTAGGAAAGATGGGATTTGGAGAGAAATTGATAGGATGGGTGAGGAGAATGTATGAAAGAGCAGGAAGTAAGATTAAGGTCAATGGGATAGTCACGGGTGAATTTAGAATAGAAAGATCAGTGAGGCAGGGATGTCCGCTATCGGCTTTGCTGTACTCCTTGTCGGCAGAGCCGTTAGCGGTACTCATTTTGAAAAATAGGAGGATTAGGGGGATAGAAATACCGGGTGGACAGGTGAGCACTCTATATCAATATGCGGATGACACAACGGTGACAGTTAGGGATAGGGAAAGTGTAGTTGAAGTATTAGGGAGTGTAGAATTATATGGTAGGGCATCTGGAGCCAAAATAAACATAGATAAGTCAGAAATAATGTACATAGGTGGGAGTAGAGAAAAGATGGGAGAGATAGGATTGAAGGAAAACAATGGGTACATGAAGGTGCTAGGGATAAACTTGGGGATTGAGGGAGAGGAAGGGAGGGATAGGCAATACCAAGTAATGATAAATAGCCTGAAAAAAACGTTAGGGTTTTGGAAACTAAGGAAGTTGAAACTAAAAGGTAAGGTAGTAGTGGTGAATGCGCTGATTATGAGTAAAATGATATATGTGATGAATGTGATGGATGTGCCTGTGAGAGTGTTGAAAGAGGTGGAAGGGGTTATAAGTAACTTTTTGTGGGATGGGGGGGGAGTAAGGATAGCGAGGGAAGTTTTAGAAAATGATTATGAAGACGGGGGGTTGAAGTTAGTGAATCTAGAGGGGAAAAAGAAGGCACTAAGGGTAAAAATGATGGTAAGATACTTAAGGGATGATGGAGACCATGTGTGGAAGGCCTTTTTGAAAGAAGCAATGAATAAATGTGGAGGGTGTGGGGAGAGTGGAATGTACATGAAATTTAAAAAAGGCATGATGAATGGGGTGACGGAAATCCACAAAGAGATGTTTGGAGCATGGGGTGAGTTTTTAAAAAGTGTGAAGTATGAATGCGAGGATGTGAGACAGGTTTGGGAGCAACCAGTGTTTTTAAATCCCAAACTCACGGTGGGAGGAGAAATGATTTATAACAGGGTGATGTGGAGGGCTGGGATAAGAAGGATAAGGGATTTAGTGTATGAGTATATACCAGGATTCATGGGAGCACAGGCAGTGGTGGATGAAGTAAGAGAGAATGGGGATGAAATTTGGCTAGGCACAGCAAGAGGTGAATTAGAGAAAATTAAGAAAGCAATGCCCAAAGAGTGGATAGGAATGATAGAGAGAGAAAACATGGTGAAGGTGGGAAACAAGATAGAGATGTATGTTGGGGAAGGGGAGTGCAAGGTGAGTCTGAAAA
>NC_084966.1:15573041-15575541 GCF_949316205.1 Platichthys flesus
GCAGAAGATGGCACAAGTGAGAATGGAGAAGAAAGTGAGAGCGGAAGCAGTGAGGAGGGGGAGGCAGAGGAAATGGAAAGTGTGGAGGAGGGAGTCGGAAAAGAAACTGAGGAGACTGAGAAGGAGGATGCAAGCAGGCAGGAAGGAGAGAGGCCGGAGGAGGAGACTGAAGGCGGAAAGAAAGCTGGAACAGACCGGAACGAGAGAACGAGAGGAAACAACGAGGAGGAGGATGCGGGCAGGAGGAGAGGAGTGCTGGAACGTGAGGTGAGGACGGAGGCGACGGCAGAAAGGAGGAGAGACGGGATGGAGAAGAAACCGCCAAATACGAAGGAGACGAGAGGACCAGAGAAGGGGGCGATGGTCGAAAGAAAAGACGGAGAGGAGGAAGTAGGCCCGGGGAGGAGGAGAAGAGAGGACAACACAGGAGGGAAGGAGAAGGCAGCAGGTGGAGCGAAGCCCACTGAAACTGCAGAGGAGACCACCACGCCACAGACGGTAGGAGCTGAAACAGACATGGAGATAGAGGAGCAAATAAAACAACTGAGGAAAAGACAAACTAATCAGAAACATATGAGGAATAATAAGAAAAGTAGAACCAAGGAAAAAATAAAATGAAAATAGCAATACTACTAATGTTAACAATAATATCAATAAATGCAAGGGGGCTAAAAAATAAAATCAAAAGACATCAGATCTATGGAGAGAGTAACTATGATATAATATGCATACAGGAAACACACTGGGATGAAAGATGTATGAAAGAGGTGGAGGATGAATGGAGAGGAGATGTGTATGCAAATAATGGGGAAGGGAATTCAAGGGGTGTAGCAATATTAACAAAAAAAGGAGTGATAGGGAATGTGAGAAGGTGTGATGATGAGGGAGATGGGAGGGTGATTGGGATCAAATTTGAATATATGAATGAGGAAATGAAGCTGGTAAATGTGTATGCTCCGAATGAGGAGAAAGAAAGAAAGGTGATGTTTGAAAAAATGGAAAAAATGTGTGTTGACAACTGTATGATTGTTGGGGACTTTAATGTGTGGTGTGGGAAACTGGATGTGTCAAAAAACATGCATTTTAAAAATGATACAACAAGAGAGGTATTAGAAAAACTAAAAAGTATGAAAGGACTGAGTGATGTATGGAGAGAAAGAAATCCAGAGGGGAGAGAGTTCTCAAGAATACAACTGGTGAAAGGGGAATTAAAACAGAGCAGGATAGATTTAGTATTGAGCACGAAGGGCTTAGCAGAAGGGATAAAGAGTATAGAATATATAACCACAACTTATAGCGATCACAAGGTGTTAAAATATACAATAGGAGGGGAAACAAAGAGAAGAGGAGGGGGGGTGTGGTGTATGAATGGTCGGTTGCTCAAAGATGAAAAATATAAAAAAGAGGTGAGAGATTACATACAGTGGGAGATGGATGAGAGCATGTATGAGGAAGAAACGGGGAGGTGGTGGGAAAGGTTGAAAGAGGGGATAAGGGAAATAAGCAAAAAACACAGTAGAAATAGGGGAAAGAAAGAGAGGGAGAGAGAAAAAAGGTTAAAAGAGGAGTTAGAGGAAGAGGAGAAGAAAGTGGGGGAAGGAGGCAATTATGACATAGAGGGATACATAAGGAAGAAAGATGAACTAAAGGAGATAGAACAGAGAAAGTGTGAAGGTGCAATAATTAGAAGTAGGGCAAGATATGCAGTAGAGGGGGAAAAATGTACAGGTTATTTCTTAGGGCTAGAGAATACAAGGCAGGAGAAAAATTATTTTGAGAAAGTGGAGGGAAAGGGAGGGGAAAAAATAACAGATTTTGTAGGGATAGTGGAAAGAGTTGAAGAATTTTATAGGGAGTTATATAAGAAAGAAGAGGTAGATGAGGAGAGTAGCAGACAGGTGGTAGACAAGATGGAGGCTAAACTGAGTGATGAGGATAGGGAGTTGTGCGAGGGAGAGATAAGTAAGGGAGAGATAGAGGAAGCAATAAATGGGTTAGGCAGGAATAAAAGTCCAGGGATAGATGGAATAATAGGCGAATTTTATATAGAGTTTAGAGAAGAATTAGTACCAGTATTGGATAGATTATATAGATGGATAGAAGAGAAGGGAGAAATGCCGCATAGTATGATAACAGGGTTAGTTAGCATCATTTATAAAAAAGGAAGTAGGGACAAATTAGAAAATTACAGGCCACTCACAGTGTTAAATGGGGACTATAAGGTTTTAGCAAAGGTGTTAGCAAATAGATTGAAGGGAGTAATAGGGACGGTGGTGGGAAGCACACAAGCATATAGTATACCAGGGAGAGACATAGCAGACACAATAAGTAGCATTAGGGATACAATAATACACATGAAGAGAAACAGTGGAGGGGTTATAGCGAGTTTAGATCTTAATAAAGCATTCGATAGAGTAGATCACGGATATTTGTATAAAGTGTTAGGAAAGATGGGATTTGGAGAGAAATTGATAGGATGGGTGAGGAGAATGTATGAAAG
>NC_084966.1:15665541-15668041 GCF_949316205.1 Platichthys flesus
AGGAGGATGCAAGCAGGCAGGAAGGAGAGAGGCCGGAGGAGGAGACGGAAGGCGGAAAGAAAGCTGGAACGGACCGGAACGAGAGAACGAGAGGAAACAACGAGGAGGAGGATGCGGGCAGGAGGAGAGGAGTGCTGGAACGTGAGGTGAGGACGGAGGCGACGGCAGAAAGGAGGAGAGACGGGATGGAGAAGAAACCGCCAAATACGAAGGAGACGAGAGGACCAGAGAAGGGGGCGATGGTCGAAAGAAAAGACGGAGAGGAGGAAGTAGGCCCGGGGAGGAGGAGAAGAGAGGACAACACAGGAGGGAAGGAGAAGGCAGCAGGTGGAGCGAAGCCCACTGAAACTGCAGAGGAGACCACCACGCCACAGACGGTAGGAGCTGAAACAGACATGGAGATAGAGGAGCAAATAAAACAACTGAGGAAAAGACAAACTAATCAGAAACATATGAGGAATAATAAGAAAAGTAGAACCAAGGAAAAAATAAAATGAAAATAGCAATACTACTAATGTTAACAATAATATCAATAAATGCAAGGGGGCTAAAAAATAAAATCAAAAGACATCAGATCTATGGAGAGAGTAACTATGATATAATATGCATACAGGAAACACACTGGGATGAGAGATGTATGAAAGAGGTGGAGGATGAATGGAGAGGAGATGTGTATGCAAATAATGGGGAAGGGAATGCAAGGGGTGTAGCAATATTAACAAAAAAAGGAGTGATAGGGAATGTGAGAAGGTGTGATGATGAGGGAGATGGGAGGGTGATAGGGATCAAATTTGAATATATGAATGAGGAAATGAAGCTGGTAAATGTGTATGCTCCGAATGAGGAGAAAGAAAGAAAGGTGATGTTTGAAAAAATGGAAAAAATGTGTGTTGACAACTGTATGATTGTTGGGGACTTTAATGTGTGGTGTGGGAAACTGGATGTGTCAAAAAACATGCATTTTAAAAATGATACAACAAGAGAGGTATTAGAAAAACTTAAAAGTATGAAAGGACTGAGTGATGTATGGAGAGAAAGAAATCCAGAGGGGAGAGAGTTCTCAAGAATACAACTGGTGAAAGGGGAATTAAAACAGAGCAGGATAGATTTAGTATTGAGCACGAAGGGCTTAGCAGAAGGGATAAAGAGTATAGAATATATAACCACAACTTATAGCGATCACAAGGTGTTAAAATATACAATAGGAGGGGAAACAAAGAGAAGAGGAGGGGGGGTGTGGTGTATGAATGGTCGGTTGCTCAAAGATGAAAAATATAAAAAAGAGGTGAGAGATTACATACAGTGGGAGATGGATGAGAGCATGTATGAGGAAGAAACGGGGAGGTGGTGGGAAAGGTTGAAAGAGGGGATAAGGGAAATAAGCAAAAAACACAGTAAAAATAGGGGAAAGAAAGAGAGGGAGAGAGAAAAAAGGTTAAAAGAGGAGTTAGAGGAAGAGGAGAAGAAAGCGGGGGAAGGAGGCAATTATGACATAGAGGGATACATAAGGAAGAAAGATGAACTAAAGGAGATAGAACAGAGAAAGTGTGAAGGTGCAATAATTAGAAGTAGGGCAAGATATGCAGTAGAGGGGGAAAATGTACAGGTTATTTCTTAGGGCTAGAGAATACAAGGCAGGAGAAAAATTATTTTGAGAAAGTGGAGGGAAAGGGAGGCGAAAAAATAACAGATTTTGTAGGGATAGTGGAAAGAGTTGAAGAATTTTATAGGGAGTTATATAAGAAAGAAGAGGTAGATGAGGAGAGTAGCAGACAGGTGGTAGACAAGATGGAGGCTAAACTGAATGATGAGGATAGGGAGGTGTGCGAGGGAGAGATAAGTAAGGGAGAGATAGAGGAAGCAATAAATGGGTTAGGCAGGAATAAAAGTCCAGGGATAGATGGAATAATAGGCGAATTTTATATAGAGTTTAGAGAAGAATTAGTACCAGTATTGGATAGATTATATAGATGGATAGAAGAGAAGGGAGAAATGCCGCATAGTATGATAACAGGGTTAGTTAGCATCATTTATAAAAAAGGAAGTAGGGACAAATTAGAAAATTACAGGCCACTCACAGTGTTAAATGGGGACTATAAGGTTTTAGCAAAGGTGTTAGCAAATAGATTGAAGGGAGTAATAGGGACGGTGGTGGGAAGCACACAAGCATATAGTATACCAGGGAGAGACATAGCAGACACAATAAGTAGCATTAGGGATACAATAATACACATGAAGAGAAACAGTGGAGGGGTTATAGCGAGTTTAGATCTTAATAAAGCATTCGATAGAGTAGATCACGGATATTTGTATAAAGTGTTAGGAAAGATGGGATTTGGAGAGAAATTGATAGGATGGGTGAGGAGAATGTATGAAAGAGCAGGAAGTAAGATTAAGGTCAATGGGATAGTCACGGGTGAATTTAGAATAGAAAGATCAGTGAGGCAGGGATGTCCGCTATCGGCTTTGCTGTACTCCTTGTCGGCAGAGCCGTTAGCGG
>NC_084966.1:15690541-15695541 GCF_949316205.1 Platichthys flesus
CCGTACTCCACGAAATTCAACACGGCAACGGGTGTTGAATATTTCAGAGTGATCCATGACCGTCAAATGAAGGTGTGTAGGAGTTGCATGCAGCCTGGCCACATCCTGCGTGAGTGCCCGGACTTCACCTGCCACAAATGCGGATGTCAAGGCCACTATGCCCGGGAGTGCGCCACAGGGGTGGCAAAATGTCGGATGTGCCAGAGGAGAGAGAGAGACTGCATATGCTCGGTGGAGGAGGAAGCGGAGGAGGACGGCAGCAAGTCGGATAGTGGCGAACCGGGTGCGCCGGACGGTGGTGGTGGTGAGGACGAGGAGGGAGAGAATGAGGGTATGAGCGCGAGCATGGACCAGGACGGTGCCTCTGGGGGGACAGATTACCCCACGTTGCTGGAGGAGGAGCTCACCACGGGCCAGCCTGCAGACCTGGGCCTGAAGGGAGAGCTGAGCAAGGGCCTGCCGCGGCGGCTGGGAGACAGGAGCGTAAGAGGCAGAGGTGAAAAACGGGAAGGGGTAAGAATGTTTGGGGATGGAACGGGGAAAACTGTACTTAAAACCACTTGGGGCAATGATGAGGTGGGGGAGAGTGGGGATTCTGTTGATAAAACTGTGAGGGAGGGGAGCTCGGGGAGTGATATGGACATGGAGGAGCTAAGGGAGGCGAAAAAAAGGCTGTCTGCAAAGCAAAAAACGGAGGGGAGTGGGAAGAAGAACAAGAATCGTTAATGTATTAATGAAGGTTAATGTGCTAGTTGGCTCTTTCTCGTTGGTTTTTTCCTTATTTTATTTTTATTATTTATGGCCTTGGTTATTTTTTCTCTGAATGCTAACGGTTTGAGAACAGAATATAAAAGAAATGCCATATTGGATATGAGAGCTGATATTCTGTGTTTGCAGGAGACTAGATGGGATGACAACCTACTTAATATAAGTAGAAAGCAGTGGAAAGGCCAGGTTTATTTTTCAGAAGGGACTCCCAGGGCCAGGGGAGTGGCGATTTGCTTTAATAGTGCTAAAATAACGGGGATTAATTTAGTTCATAGAGATTTAGAGGGGAGGTTGTTAGTTGTTGATTGTGTTTATGAGGGGAGGGAACTTAGAATAATTAATTTACATGCACCCAATGGGGAGAAGGAGAGGAGGGTTTTTTTGGCTGGTTTGAATGTGTGGTGCAACTCTAATTGTATGATTGTGGGGGATTTTAATGTTATTTTGACTCAATCTGATTTATCGAGTAACAATACATTTAAAGGGGACAGCACTAGGCGAACCCTTAGGGATTTAATGGAGAAAAATCAATTGGTTGACATATGGAGAGTCCTACACCCGTGGAAAAGGGTTTTTTCAAGAAGGCAACTTGTTGCAAATACTCTTAAACAGAGTAGAATTGACTTTGCGTTAGTACAAAGTAGAAAAGTTAAAATAATTAAGAGTGTGGAATACATTAATAATACTTGGAGTGACCATGCGGGGATTAGGTTAGAGGTGGGAGGGAGGGAAGGGAGAGTTAACCAGAGGCCTTGGTGTTTTAATGCCAGCTTTTTGGGAGATGTTGTGTTTATGAAGAGCATGGGGTTTTTTATGAAGAGAATGATGGATGAATGGAATGATGATGAGAATATGAGTGTGTGGTGGGAGAGTGTGAAAATAAGAGTTAAAAACAAATGTGTCAGGTATGGTATAGAAAAAAGGAAAAGGGAAAATGCAGAGGAGGATCATTTGAGAAAACAACTAAATGAGGAAATTAAACTGTTAGATGAGGAGGGTAATATATGTACGGAAAAATATGTGGATTTAAAAGAAAAATTGAGTGCCTTACAGGTAGCAAAGTGTAGAGGGGCTGCTATTAGAAGCAGGATTCAATATATGTACGAAGGGGAAAGGAGCACAGCCTTTTTCCTGGGTTTGGAAAAACAAAAACAAAATAAAACTGAGATAAAGGAAGTATTAGATAATAATGGTCAAATAGTAACTGATAAGGAAGAGATATTAAAAGTAGTTAGGGATTATTATGAGTGTTTATTTAAAAAAGATGCATGTGATAAAGATAGTGTAGGAGAGGCCTTAGAGGCACTAAAGAAAACTTTAAGTAGGGAGGATAGTGTTTGGTGCGATTGTGAATTTTCTGTACAAGAGATATATAGTGCTATTGATGGACTAAACAAAAATAAGAGCCCGGGGAGTGATGGTCTGACAGCCGAGTTTTACGTCGGCTTTAAGGAAATTCTGGCTCCGGTGGTTGAAAAACTCTGCAAGTATGTAGAGAAAACAGGCTGGCTCCCTGAGAGTATGGGATTAGGCATAATAACGATTTTTTATAAAAATAAGGGAGATAACAAAAATCTTGATAACTATAGGCCAATCAGTCTACTCAACACTGACTATAAAATAATTGCTAAAATACTTGCGAATAGAATAAGGGAGGTAATAGGTTCAGTAATAGGTCCAACTCAAGCGTATAGTATTCCAGGGAGGGACATTGGGGATTCAATAATAACAATAAAACAGGTAGTAAGAGATATGGAAGAGGAGGGAGGATTGTGGCTGGGGATTGATTTAAATAAAGCGTTTGATAGGGTGGATCAGGTTTTTTTGGGGAGGGTACTAGAGAAACTTGGATTTGGGACTAAATTAAGGGGGTGGGTGGGATTGCTTTATGGGGGGGCTAAGAGTAAAATAAAATGTAACGGTGTTCTGACTGACTCTTTTGATGTCAAGAGGTCAGTGAGGCAGGGCTGCCCAATGTCAGCACTGCTCTACAGCATGGTGGCGGAGCCGTTGGCGGCTTTAATTGCTAATGATAGAAGAGTGTGTGGAATAGGTAAGGGAAAAATTAGCGTAATGCAGTATGCGGATGATATTAATGTAATGGTTAAAAGTGAGAGTGATGTAGATATAGTGTTGAAACATATAGAAACTTATGAGAGAGCTTCAGGAGCAAAAATTAATATGGAAAAGTCTGAAATAATGGGGATGGGTAGGAACAAAGATCTAAATAACAAATGGGGATTCAAAGTAGTAGAGAATAAAAGAAAAGTGCTCGGAGTGTATGTTGGAAGTGATGAGAATGAATGCGATGATTTGACGTGGAAAGATGTTATTGGACGTATGCAAAAGACCCTGTGTATGTGGAGGGCTAGGGGTTTGCTTTTAAGGGGAAGGGTGGCTGTCACCAATGCTCTAGTTTTGTCGCAGGTGAACCATGCATTGAGCACTTGTGCGCTTCCGACTTGGGCTGAGCAGAAGATTGCAAAAGTCGTTAGAGACTTTATTTGGAGGAGCAAAGCAGCCAGTATTGCGCATAGAACGCTGATAAGGGTCAAAGATCAGGGTGGGCTAGGATTGATGGACGTACTCGCAAAAAGAACTGCGTTACGAACTAAATTGATAGGTAAATTTAGGGATGCAAGTCGGGAGGCGGCCTGGAAAGGCCACTTCAGCCAGTGGCTGAGCACATTTGGTCTCTTGAGTCAAGACAATTTGTTGCAGATGCAGGACGCAGCGGCATATGCACATCTGCCGCGGTTCTTCCAGGAGGTGCTCAATGCGTGGTTCCTGCTATTTGAAAAGACCACACTCGTATGCGACTCAAGAGCGTCTGTGATGAGGCTGCCGTTCCTCTCCAGCCCATATTTTAAACAGGGGGGCGGAGGGGTCATCAAGAGCGTGGCTCTTGAGAGGGCGGGGCTGAAGCGGGTGGGAGATCTAGTCGACAGGGGAGGGAGATGGGATAAAGAAAGAGTGATTAGGATAGTGAGAGAGAAGGGGATAACATATAGGAGGGAAGTGATTGTGAAAGTGTTGGAGAGAGTGGAAGAGAGTGTGATGAGTGAATGGGGGGACGGGTTTAGAAATAAGGGGAGGGTTGGGCAGGATGATGAGGTGGGAATCTCCCTGCGCCTGGGGGGGGAGACACACGCCATTGCTGATATCACAACAAAGATTTGGTATAGGCATGCATTGACATATAGAGTGCAAAAACCCACATGCGAGAGTAAATGGACAGACACATATCCGGACATTACACCCAACATTTTGTGGAAGAATATTGACATACCGCACACACCGCATGCAATATTCGATCTTGATTTCAAGATAAGGCACAGGAGGATTTTCACATGCATCATCCTGCACCAAATGCTCAGGGGAGTGTATGGGAGGACGTGTATGGTGTGTGAAAGGAGGGATGAAGACTTTAATCATATTTTTGTGTATTGTTGTGAGCTAGCAGAATTCTGGGGAAAAATCAAGGGGATGCTGGCAGGGTGCAGTGTGGGAGACTGCTGGGTGGATCGGGGGTGGGAATTGTCTGTACTCTTGGGAGTGAATAGAAAACATAAAAATTGGAAAACGATCAACATGATCCTTGGGTTCGCAAGGAGGGCGATTTTTAACAGACGCAAGTTTGCACTGTATGAAAGGAGAAAGTTGGATGTATGGAGGCTGTTTGTGAATGAATGGAAAAGACACTTACGAATGCTGTATGTTGTGGATGAGGCTTTGTTTGTGAGTATGTTTGTAGAGAGCGCGGGAGTATGTGGTGTGAATGAGAATGGAATTGTATGGATGACTGAGCAGGGCACCGTCTGGGGTTGATTTGGGTGGTTTAAAGGGGGTGGCTTATTTTTGGAGGTGGGAGAGTGAGGGAGTTTTGTGTGGGATTTTGGTTTTGTGTGGTTTTTCGAATGAGGGGTGGATTATTTTTGTGGGTAAATGGTCGAGGTTAAAAGATTCTGTGTTTAGCTGTTCGGTTTGCGTTTTGGGACTGAGGGGCGGTTTAATTCCGAGGGTAAGTGTATTCGGGATAAGATACTGCTTTTGATGTCTGGTTCTTATTTTTTTTTAATTTAAAAGAGAAAGTGTGTTTAGTTAATTGTTTGTGCGGCTTCTGAGGGTGGTTTAATTTGTGGGACTGTTTTCATTTATTTTTATTGATATACGTATAAATGAATGCGTAATTGCATAAAATGGAATATATTTCTGATAATAAAAAAGATAAA
>NC_084966.1:15735541-15748041 GCF_949316205.1 Platichthys flesus
GTATAAATAAGGTTCAGAGGGTGGACTCATTCGCTTACAGCAACACCAACCTGAATACGCCCGATCTCGTCTGATCTCGGAAGCTAAGCAGGGTCGGGCCTGGTTAGTACTTGGATGGGAGACTGCCTGGGAATACCAGGTGCTGTGATCCTTTTTCCAGTCTTACCTGACGTATTTACATGTATAAATAAGGTTCAGAGGGTGGACTTGTTCGCTTACGGCCACACCAACCTGTATACCCCCGATCTCGTCTGATCCTGGAAGCTAAGCAGGGTCGGGCCTGGTTAGTACTTGGATGGGAGACTGCCTGGGAATACCAGGTTCTGTAAGCTTTTTTCCACTTTTACCTGACTTATTTACATGTATAAATAAGGTTCAGAGGGTGGACTCATTCGCTTACGGCCACACCAACCTGAATATGCCCGATCTCGTCTGATCTCGGAAGCTAAGCAGGGTCGGGCCTGGTTAGTACTTGGATGGGAGACTGCCTGGGAATACCAGGTGCTGTAAGCTTTTTTCTTCTTTTACCTGACGTATTTACATGTATAAATAAGGGTCAGAGGGTTGACTCTTTTGCTTACGGCCACACCAACCTGAATATTCCCGATCTCGTCTGATCTCGAAAGCTAAGCAGGGTCGGGCCTGGTTAGTACTTGGATGGGAGACTGCCTGGGAATACCAGGTGCTGTAAGTTTTTTTCCACTTTTACCTGACGTATTTACATGTATAAATAAGGTTCAGAGGGTGGACTCAAACGCTTACGGCCACACCAACCTGAATACGCCCGATCTCCTCTGATCTCGGAAGCTAAGCAGGGTCGGGCCTGGTTAGTACTTGGATGGGAGACTTCCTGGGAATACCAGGTGCTGCAAGCTTTTTTCTTCTTTTACCTGACGTATTTACATGTATAAATAAGGTTCAGAGGGTGGACTCATTCGCTTACGGCCATACCACCCTGAACACGCCTGATCTCGTCTGATCCCGTTCAGGTGTGCAAGCAGGAAGTGAGCAGAGAGCAGAGAGCAGTCGAGTGTTTGTTGGGACCGCGTGTGCTTGTGAGGCATAAGGTGCATTTGTGATAGTTTTATGTGTGATTCATTTCCCCTGCAGCCTGGCTGTTTGGGGGATTGTTTCATACTTTCTGTGATTGGATGGATAATTTGATAAATGACAAAATAGAAGGTAAGGCCACTTTGATTAATGCAGAACCCGATATTGATTATGCTTCTAGTGATTGGGGGGAAGAACTTGTGAAGGAAAACATGGAAGTTAAGGACAGTTTGGCACATGTAGAACGGGAGAATGATTCTGGAAATATTGAAGCCAGCGAGAAAGGAATAACCCAGGAGATCAATTCCGTAATTAGGCCTATTGATAAAGCAAGCACGGCGAATGGTAGGAGAGATAAAGAGAGACAGGGTGAAAGTGAGGGTGATTGTGGCTATAAAAAGGAGCTGACATTGATTGTAGAGCCCGTCGGTGAGGATTACATTACCATGATGGAACTGTTGCGGGAAATCAAGGAAAAGTGTGGGATTGTTCTGGCATGCAGGGTCAAAAGTATGAACACTTACGAGATCACCATGCAGGAGGGAAAGGGCAAGACAAGGTTATTAGATGGCTTCAAAATCGAAAACACTCGGGTGACTGCCAAGGAAGTTCGCAGCAATGAAATTGTTGTTTCATTTCTAAACTTGCCATCTTATATCACTGATGCTGAAATTAGGCAGAAACTCTCAACGTGGGGCGTGAGGGCGATTTCGCCCATCAAAAGAAGGAAATGGCCTGGGACAGACGTGGTGGACGGGACAAGGTTCTGTAAAGTACAATTTACTGAACTTGTACAGTCGCTGCCCTACTCAGCAAAGTTCGAGACACTAGACGGAGGGGAGTACTTCCGTGTAATTCATGACAGGCAGGTGAAGGTCTGCAGGCTGTGCATCCAGCCAGGACATATTTTGAGAGAATGCCCAGACTTCACCTGTTATAAATGCAAGCGCCAGGGACACTATGCTAGGGAGTGTGACTTGCAGGAGGGGAAGCGCGGAGAGGAGAGGACGGTGGACGCGGAGCCAGCCGGCGGCGACGAGCGCGTTTCCTGGTCCGAGGAGGAGCAACGACAGCAGGACGAGGACACCGGAGCTGCCAGCGGGGGTGAAATTACCCCATCCACCATCGGCAGCAGTGCGGATGGAGTGTCCGGTGAGACGGGTTGCATGACGGGAGGAGCATCCGGGCAAAGTATGGAGGAAGGTGCTAGCAAAGCGCCCAAAACTCCCTCAGCCCGGGCGAGTGAACGAAGAGGCGACCGACCAGGAGAGGTGGAGGCCCCGGATTGCAGTGAGGCTCCAAGGGACGGCGGGGCTGCTGCTGCTGCTGCGGCTGCTTCACCTAAGGAGCCAGACGATTCGAGCATGGAGGTGGTGGAGACAAGAACATCGGGAGAAGGAGAGTCGATGGACTACGAGGCGGTGAAAGCCAGCAGGAAGAGAATGAGCAAAAAGAGGGACAAAAGGGAGCCAAAAGAGCGGAAGGTATGAACAATCGAGCATCTCTGGAAAGCTGTGTTTTTCTTTTCACCATTACTATGGTCATAATAACATCCTTAAATGCAAACGGCCTGAGGAACATGATCAAAATAGAAAGAACGATTGAACTCTGTAAATCTGACATACTGTGCCTTCAAGAAACGCATTGGGATAATGAACTTGTGGAAACCCTTGGAAAGATTTGGAAAGGGCCCATATTTATAGACAATGGGAGTGCGAAGGCATGTGGAGTGGCAATCCTTGTCAGAGAGAGGTCTGTTAGTGGTGTCAAGCAAACCTTTTGTGGAGGGAATGGACGTGTGATAGCGATAGAATTTGTCCACAATAAAAACACATACAAATTAATCAATATCTATGCACCAAACGTGGAGGAACTGAGAAAGGGTTTTTTTGAGGACTTGGAGGTTCTGTGCACGGGAGATTGTATGATGGTTGGTGACTATAATGTAAAATTATCAAGACTAGATTATTCAAATAATGTAAAATACAGGTATGATGGGTCAAGGAACTTTTTGAAAAGCATGATGGCAGAACACAAAATGGTGGACGTATGGAGGGAGGAAAATGCAGAACGAAAAGTGTTTTCGCGGAGGCAGGTGGTTATGGGGACCCTTAGACAGAGTAGAAAATACCTCGTCCTAGTTAAGGAAAACATTGTCAGCCAAATAAAAGAGGTGAAATATAATTTTACCACTCTTAGTGATCATGCAATCCTGTCGCTGAGGTTAAAGGACGTATGTATAAGGAATGTAGGTGGAGGAATGTGGTGCCTAAACAACAGCTTATTAAGAGAGGATTTATATAAAGAGATGATAGCAAAATGTATCAAAGAAGAAATAGAGAACAGATTAAACAAAGATAATATTTGTATTTGGTGGGAAAATTTGAAAGAAAAAGTTAAAAAGAAAAGCATATACTATTCCAAGCAAAAGAACTTCAGAATGGATCAGGTAGAGAAAGAGATACAAAATAAATTAAACGAAGAAGCAGGGAAAGCAGACAAAGATGGAAATTATAATATACAAAATTATCTGAAGATGAGAAGGCAACTAAAAGATTGTGAGAAAAATAAATGTGATGGGGCGATAGTAAGGAGTAGAGTACAGTATGCTGTAGAGGGGGAAAGGTGCACAGCGTACTTTCTAAACCTGGAAAAAAATAAGTAGGAAAATAATTATATAAACGAACTATAGAATGAAAATGGGGAGAAGGTAAATGATTTGGTTAGCATCTTGAATACAGTGGAAGGCTTCTATAAAAACTTGTATAAAAAAGGGAATACAGAAAAAGTATGTATTGATGAGGTCTTGAGTGGTGTGGATGCAAGGATATCAGCAGACGAGCAAGACATGTGTGACAGAGAGATTACAGTAGAAGAAATACAAATAGCAATTAAAAATGCAAAAAACAATAAAAGCCCTGGTTCAGATGGCCTGAGCAGTGAATTCTACAAAGAGTTTGCTGATGTGTTGGCACCCATACTGCTAATGATATATCAAAGCATGGAAGAGGGACAACTGGTTCCAGAATCCATGGCTACTGGGGTAATCACAATATTATTTAAAAATAAGGGGAGTAGGTTGGAGTTAGGGAATTATAGGCCAATTAGTTTATTGAATAGTGACTATAAGATATTAACAAGGGTTTTAGCGTATAGGATTAAGAAGGTAATGGGAGGAATAATATCACCGACACAGGCATATAGTGTCGAAGGGAGAGACATAGCAGATATAATAGGGACAGTGAGGGACGTTGTTAGGCACATGAAAGAACAGTCTGGGATTGTGTTGAGTGTAGATTTGAATAAGGCTTTTGATAGAGTGGAGCATGAGTTCTTGTTTCGGACTATGAAAGAATTTGGGTTTGGGGATAGAATAGTGAGTTGGATCAGGCTGCTGTATAAGGAAGCTAAGAGTAGGGTCAAATGTAATGGTCTGATGACAGACACCTTTGCTTTGGAGAGGTCAGTGAGACAGGGCTGTCCTTTATCAGCACTGTTGTATAGCATGTCTATCGAACCCTTTGCTGTCCTTATAAAAAAAGATAGTAATATAAAAGGAATACAAATACCAGGTGAGAAAATTAATATAATTCAACAATATGCGGATGACATGACAATAACAGTAGAAAATATGGACAGCATCAATATAATTATGAAACACATGGGAACATATGGGAGGGCAGCAGGGGCTAAAGTGAATATAGAAAAATCGGAACTAACGTGTATAGGTCAGGAGGGGGATAGGGTTGACAGTATGATTGCATTTAGAGTGGTGGACTGCATCAAAGTTTTAGGAGTAAACATAGGTCCAAACGAAAAGGAAGCAAGAGATATCACTTGGGCAAGAGTGATAAATAAGATAAAACACACTTTAAATGCATGGAAGCAGAGGAAATTGAAATTAAAAGGTAAGGTAATAGTTGTTAATTCCTTATTATTATCCAAATGTGTGTATGTTTTGGGCGCACTAGATCTTCCGGTATGGGTTCTATCTGAATTAAATCAGCTGACTTCAAACTTCTTGTGGGATGGGAAGGGTGCGAGGATATCCCACAAAACGTTGATAGCAGGGTACAGTGAGGGAGGGCTAAAACTGGTGGACATTGACACAAAACGTAAAGCACTGAGGGTTAAAACAGTGAAGAAGTATCTCCATGATGTGAATGACTATGGGTGGAAACAATTCTTTAAAATGTATGTTCAGATGGCTGGTAGATGTGGAGAGAATAGTCTGCTTATGGTTTTGAAAGAACCAATGTATGAAAAAGTGCCTTCTTTCTACCAAGAGGTGTTCAGAGCGTGGGGAGAATTCCTACCCAACATATCATACAACTGTAGTAATGTAACCGAAGTAATGAATAAACCCGTTTTTCTCAATCCTATAATACAGACTAACAACAAAATGCTATACAATAAGGATTTCATGGATGCAGGAATTAGGCAAGTAAAGGACATGGTCTATGAGTTTGTGCCTGGGTTTCTGCCTGGGCAGGCAATGGTAGACTGCGCAAGAGAATGGGATGAGGATGCTATGAGAGATATGATTGTAAAAATGTATGATATAATTAAGGGGAGTATGCCTGTAGACTGGAGGTATTTGATTGAGAGAGAGTGTGTGAGGACAGGGGATGGACCTTTACCTAAACTAGTGTTTGTTAAAAATGACGCAAATAAAGAGTTTAAAGAATTAAAAGTAAAAAACATATATTTAGAACTGATAGCGAAACTGTTGAAAAGACCGGCATCAGAACAAATGTGGGAGAGGGTTCTGCCAGGTATGAATGTACAGTTGATATGGGAAAACCTCCAAATCAAATATAATGCAATAGAATGTGAAAACAATGACTTCATGACGAGACACAACAGGATCTATGTAAACACGGTGCTGCATCAGATTAACAAAGAGAACAAAAGAGAATGTGACGTGTGTGAAACTGAGCCAGAAGACTTGTTACATATATATATCCGATGTGAATGTCTACGTAGGTTTGTTTTGAAGTTAAAAGATATGCTGTTTAAAAACTGGGAAATGGGTTATGTAAAGGCACATGAATGGAACAAAATGTTGCTGTTTGGAGTAAATGGGAAAAGGAAAGATGTGAATGTTCGTTTGTTTAATTTTGTGTTAAGCCATGTAAGGTATGCTATTATGTCAAGAAGGAATCTTGCTCATTTTGAGAGGAAAAAGGTGCATGTGTGGGATTTGTTTGAATCGGTTGTCAGGAGAAATGTGGGTTTGATCTTTAAATATGGTGCTGAGGACTTTGCTGAATGTTTTATTGACGGGTGTGGCTTTATATCTGTAACATCGGAAGGGAAACTAGCATTTAATTTCTGAGTGTGCCGCTATGTTTATCAGGCGCACGTGTTATTATTAAGTGATTTATTTTTCTTTCTTTTTTATCATTTTTTGAGTTTTGTTATCCCTTAACATGAATGTGATTCCTGTGTGTATGTCATTGTTTTGTGTAAATATTTACAGATGAATGTCGTTTGTATATATAAATTGGTATTTTTGATAATAAAAAAAAAAAAAAAAAAAAATATGCCCGATCTCGTCTGATCTCGGAAGCTAAGCAGGGTCGGGCCTGGTTAGTACTTGGATGGGAGACTGCCTGGGAATACCAGGTGCTGTAAGCTTTTTTACACTTTTACTAGACGTATTTACATGTATAAATAAGGTTCAGAGGGTGGACTCAAACGCTTACGGCCACACCAACCTGAATACCACCGATCTCGTCTGATCTCGGAAGCTAAGCAGGGTCGGTCCTGGTTAGTACTTGGATGGGAGACTGCCTGGGAATACCAGGTGCTGTAAGCTTTTTTCCACTTTTACCTGACGTATTTACATGTATAAATAAGGTTCAGAGGGAGGACTCACTCGCTTACGGCCACACCAACCTAAATACGCCCGATCTCGTCTGATCTCGGAAGCTAAGCAGGGTCGGGCCTGGTTAGTACTTGGATGGGAGACTGCCTGGGAATACCAGGTTCTGTAAGCTTTTTTCCAATTTTACCTGACTTATTTACATGTATAAATAAGGTTCAGAGGGTGAACTCATTCGCTTACGGCCACACCAACCTGAATACGCCCGATCTCGTCTGATCTCGGAAGCTAAGCAGGGTCGGGCCTGGTTAGTACTTGGATGGGAGACTGCCTTGGAATACCAGGTGCTGTAAGCTTTTTTCCACTTTTACCTGACGTATTTACATCTATAAATAAGGTTCAGAGGGTGGACTCAATCGCTTACGGCCAAACCAACCTGAATACGCCCGATCTCGTCTGTTCTCGGAAGCTAAGCAGGGTCGGGCCTGGTTAGTACTTGGATGGGAGACTGCCTGGGAATACCAGGTACTGTAAGCTTTTTTCCAGTCTTACCTGACGTATTTACATGTATAAATAAGGTTCAGAGGGTGGACTCGTTCGCTTACGGCCACACCAACCTGTATACGCCCGATCTCGTCTGATCTAGGAAGCTAAGCAGGGTCGGGCCTGGTTAGTACTTCGATGGGAGACTGCCTGGGAATACCAGGTTCTGTAAGCTTTTTTCCACTTTTACCTGACTTATTTACATGTATAAATAAGGTTCAGAGGGTGGACTCATTCGCTTACGGCCACACCAACCTGAATACACCCGATCTCGTCTGATCTCGGAAGCTAAGCAGGGTCGAACCTGGTTAGTACTTGGATGGGAGACTGCCTGGGAATACCAGGTTCTGTAAGCTTTTTTCCACTTTTACCTGACTTATTTACATGTATAAATAAGGTTCAGAGGGTGGACTCATTCGCTTAAGGCCACACCAACCTGGCACCCCCTACAGTGTCGGAGTACGTAGTGTTTTTTGGACAGCCGCATGGTGAATTGTTTGTTCTGGTGGAGAGAATTTTTTGGAGTGTTGTTATCTGGCTTCACAACCCAGTTATTTTGTGTTTTTTTTCGTCCCCCGCAGTCATAGACTGTTGGGGGATCGCCCTGAGTTAATATATATATATATATATATATATATATCTATACTTTTCCAGTCTTTTTTTGTTCTTTTGCTACTGTGGAGGCTGGAGTGATCCGGGGCCTAGCTTCGGCGAAGCCACCGGGAGAAATGAGTGCCGGCGGGCAGCTAGCTGGAGGGACGGAGAATGGAGCAGGACGTGAGGTGGAGGAGGACGGAAAGAAAAAGGGAGAAGCTGGCGGGTTGAGAGGAGGAAGGAGCATGGCGGAGGATTCGGGAGGAGAAAGGAGAGAAGGAGAGAGCGGGGGAGACGGAAACAGCAAGGCGGCTGGAGACGGGCAAGAGCAGGTGGCTGGAGGAGAAACAGTTGACGGGATAAGGAAGACAGAGCGCAAGTATGAAAGGCGGCTGACGGTATGCGTGGAGCAATGCGGGGACGTTATACCTATAGGCGAAGTAATGAAGGCTATGGCGGTTGTGTGCGGTGAAATAAGGGCTTGTAGAGTGCTGGCCCTCGGGAAGCTGGAGGTGACGGTATGCGGAGAGAGGGGGAAGGACCGTCTGCTTGACGGCTTTAAAATACACAATACTAGGATAATTGCCAAAGAACTATGCAATGATGAGCTGGTGGTTTCTTTTCTCACCCTGCCAGCGTACACATCTGACGAGGAAATCCTTGACAAACTAAGTGGGTGGGGAGTCCGGGCGCTTTCGTCCATTAAGAGGAGGATGTGGCCGGGCACCAATATAGCCGATGGAACAAGGATTGTACGGGTAAAATTTAATGAGCTTGTGCAATCCTTGCCGTATTCCACGAAATTCAACACGGCAACGGGTGTTGAATATTTCAGAGTGATCCATGACCGTCAAATGAAGGTGTGTAGGAGTTGCATGCAGCCTGGCCACATCCTGCGTGAGTGCCCGGACTTCACCTGCCACAAATGCGGATGTCAAGGCCACTATGCCCGGGAGTGCGCCACAGGGGTGGCAAAATGTCGGATGTGCCAGAGGAGAGAGAGAGACTGCATATGCTCAGTGGAGGAGGAAGCGGAGGAGGACGGCAGCAAGTCGGATAGTGGCGAACCGGGTGCGCCGGACGGTGGTGGTGGTGAGGACGAGGAGGGAGAGAATGAGGGTATGGGCGCGAGCATGGACCAGGACGGTGCCTCTGGGGGGAAAGATTACCCCACTTTGCTGGAGGAGGAGCTCACCTCGGGCCAGCCTGCAGACCTGGGCCTGAAGGGAGAGCTGAGCAAGGGCCTGCCGCGGCGGCTGGGAGACAGGAGCGTAAGAGGCAGAGGTGAAAAACGGGAAGGGGTAAGAATGTTTGGGGATGGAACGGGGAAAACTGTACTTAAAACGACTTGGGGCAATGATGAGGTGGGGGAGAGTGGGGATTCTGTTGATAAAACTGTGAGGGAGGGGAGCTCGGGGAGTGATATGGACATGGAGGAGCTAAGGGAGGCGAAAAAAAGGCTGTCTGCAAAGCAAAAAACGGAGGGGAGTGGGAAGAAGAACAAGAATCGTTAATGTTAATGAAGGTTAATGTGCTAGTTTGCTCTTTCTCGTTGGTTTTTTCCTTATTTTATTTTTATTATTTATGGCCTTGGTTATTTTTTCTCTGAATGCTAACGGTTTGAGAACAGAATATAAAAGAAATGCCATATTGGATATGAGAGCTGATATTCTGTGTTTGCAGGAGACTAGATGGGATGACAACCTACTTAATATAAGTAGAAAGCAGTGGAAAGGCCAGGTTTATTTTTCAGAAGGGACTCCCAGGGCCAGGGGAGTGGCGATTTGCTTTAATAGTGCTAAAATAACGGGGATTAATTTAGTTCATAGAGATTTAGAGGGGAGGTTGTTAGTTGTTGACTGTGTTTATGAGGGGAGGGAACTTAGAATAATTAATTTACATGCACCCAATGGGGAGAAGGAGAGGAGGGTTTTTTTGGCTGGTTTGAATGTGTGGTGCAACTCTAATTGTATGATTGTGGGGGATTTTAATGTTATTTTGACTCAATCTGATTTATCGAGTAACAATACATTTAAAGGGGACAGCACTAGGCGAACCCTTAGGGATTTAATGGAGAACAATCAATTGGTTGACATATGGAGAGTCCTACACCCGTGGAAAAGGGTTTTTTCAAGAAGGCAACTTGTTGCAAATACTCTTAAACAGAGTAGAATTGACTTTGCGTTAGTACAAAGTAGAAAAGTTAAAATAATTAAGAGTGTGGAATACATTAATAATACTTGGAGTGACCATGCGGGGATTAGGTTAGAGGTGGGAGGGAGGGAAGGGAGTGTTAACCAGAGGCCTTGGTGTTTTAATGCCAGCTTTTTGGGAGATGTTGTGTTTATGAAGAGCATGGGGTTTTTTATGAAGAGAATGATGGATGAATGGAATGATGATGAGAATATGAGTGTGTGGTGGGAGAGTGTGAAAATAAGAATTAAAAACAAATGTGTCAGGTATGGTATAGAAAAAAGGAAAAGGGAAAATGCAGAGGAGGATCATTTGAGAAAACAACTAAATGAGGAAATTAAACTGTTAGATGAGGAGGGTAATATATGTACGGAAAAATATGTGGATTTAAAAGAAAAATTGAGTGCCTTACAGGTAGCAAAGTGTAGAGGGGCTGCTATTAGAAGCAGGATTCAATATATGTACGAAGGGGAAAGGAGCACGGCCTTTTTCCTGGGTTTGGAAAAACAAAAACAAAATAAAACTGAGATAAAGGAAGTATTAGATAATAATGGTCAAATAGTAACTGATAAGGAAGAGATATTAAAAGTAGTTAGGGATTATTATGAGTGTTTATTTAAAAAAGATGCATGTGATAAAGATAGTGTAGGAGAGGCCTTAGAGGCACTAAAGAAAACTTTAAGTAGGGAGGATAGTGTTTGGTGCGATTGTGAATTTTCTGTACAAGAGATATATAGTGCTATTGATGGACTAAACAAAAATAAGAGCCCGGGGAGTGATGGTCTGACAGCCGAGTTTTACGTCGGCTTTAAGGAAATTCTGGCTCCGGTGGTTGAAAAACTCTGCAAGTATGTAGAGAAAACAGGCTGGCTCCCTGAGAGTATGGGATTAGGCATAATAACGATTTTTTATAAAAATAAGGGAGATAACAAAAATCTTGATAACTATAGGCCAATCAGTCTACTCAACACTGACTATAAAATAATTGCTAAAATACTTGCGAATAGAATAAGGGAGGTAATAGGTTCAGTAATAGGTCCAACTCAAGCGTATAGTATTCCAGGGAGGGACATTGGGGATTCAATAATAACAATAAAACAGGTAGTAAGAGATATGGAAGAGGAGGGAGGATTGTGGCTGGGGATTGATTTAAATAAAGCGTTTGATAGGGTGGATCAGGTTTTTTTGGGGAGGGTACTAGAGAAACTTGGATTTGGGACTAAATTAAGGGGGTGGGTGGGATTGCTTTATGGGGGGGCTAAGAGTAAAATAAAATGTAACGGTGTTCTGACTGACTCCTTTGATGTCAAGAGGTCAGTGAGGCAGGGCTGCCCAATGTCAGCACTGCTCTACAGCATGGTGGCGGAGCCGTTGGCGGCTTTAATTGCTAATGATAAAAGAGTGTGTGGAATAGGTAAGGGAAAAATTAGCGTAATGCAGTATGCGGATGATATTAATGTAATGGTTAAAAGTGAGAGTGATGTAGATATAGTGTTGAAACATATAGAAACTTATGAGAGAGCTTCAGGAGCAAAAATTAATATGGAAAAGTCTGAAATAATGGGGATGGGTAGGAACAAAGATCTAAATAACAAATGGGGATTCAAAGTAGTAGAGAATAAAAGAAAAGTGCTCGGAGTGTATGTTGGAAGTGATGAGAATGAATGCGATGATTTGACGTGGAAAGATGTTATTGGACGTATGCAAAAGACCCTGTGTATGTGGAGGGCTAGGGGTTTGCTTTTAAGGGGAAGGGTGGCTGTCACCAATGCTCTAGTTTTGTCGCAGGTGAACCATGCATTGAGCACTTGTGCGCTTCCGACTTGGGCTGAGCAGAAGATTGCAAAAGTCGTTAGAGACTTTATTTGGAGGAGCAAAGCAGCCAGTATTGCGCATAGAACGCTGATAAGGGTCAAAGATCAGGGTGGGCTAGGATTGATGGACGTACTCGCAAAAAGAACTGCGTTACGAACTAAATTGATAGGTAAATTTAGGGATGCAAGTCGGGAGGCGGCCTGGAAAGGCCACTTCAGCCAGTGGCTGAGCACATTTGGTCTCTTGAGTAAAGACAATTTGTTGCAGATGCAGGACGCAGCGGCATATGCACATCTGCCGCGGTTCTTCCAGGAGGTGCTCAACGCGTGGTTCCTGCTATTTGATAAGACCACACTCGTATGCGACTCAAGAGCGTCTGTGATGAGGCTGCCGTTCCTCTCCAGCCCATATTTTAAACAGGGGGGCGGAGGGGTCATCAAGAGCGTGGCTCTTGAGAGGGCGGGGCTGAAGCGGGTGG